>NC_048220.1:46719621-46852592 GCF_002007445.2 Ailuropoda melanoleuca
CTGTCTCACATCAAGGTCTTTCATCCATTTGGAGTTTATCTTTGTGTATGGTGTGAGAGAGTGGTCAAGTTTCATTCTTTTGCATGTAGCTGTCCAATTTTCCCAGCACCATTTCTTGAAGAGACTGTTTTCCACTGGATGTTTTTTTCCTGTTTTGTCAAAGATTAGTTGCCCAAAGAGCTGAGGGTCCATATCTGGATTCTCTGTTCTGTTCCATTGGTCTATGTGTCTCTTTTTGTGCCAGTGCCATGCTGTTTTTGTGATCACAGCTTTGTAGTATAGCTTGAAATCCGGCAACATAAAATCCAAAATAATCCACCCCCAAACTACTAGAGCTTATAGAGCAATTCAGTAATGTGGCGGGATACAAAATCAATGCTCAGAATTCAGTTGCATTTCTATACATGAACAATGAGACTGAAGAAAGAGAAATTAGGGAATCCATTCCATTTACAATAGCACCAAAAATCATACGTTATCTCGGAATTAACCAGTGACATAAAGGATCTATATTCTAGAAACTACAAATCACTCTTGAAAGACATTGAAGAAGACACAAAAAGATGGAAAAACATTCCATGCTCATGGATCGGAAGAATAAACATAGTTAAAATGTCTATGCTACCCAGAGCAATCTACACTTTCAATGCCATTCCGATCAAAATACCAATGACATTTTTCAAAGAACTGGAACAGGGGCGCCTGGGTGGCACAGCGGTTAAGCGCCTGCCTTCGGCTCAGGGCGTGATCCCGGCGTTATGGGATCGAGCCCCACATCGGGCTCCTCTGCTATGAGCCTGCTTCTTCCTCTCCCACTCCCCCTGCTTGTGTTCCCTCTCTCACTGGCTGTCTCTATCACTGTCAAATAAAAATAAAAAAAAAGAACTGGAACAAACAGCCCTTAAATTTGTGTGGAACCAGAAAAGGCCCTGAATCGCCAAGGAATTACATGTAGACTTTGCACTAAATGAGATTTAGCTGAGTTTTGGCTTTGTTGTAAAGAGCTGGAAGATAAATTATTGCTGAATTTCTGAAAGTGCACAGTTCACAGCACAGAGCAGGCTCATAAGAATAACTATTTGGTAACCGAATAAATGAAAGAACCACACTGAGTGGCTTATGGGGGGTGGGGAAGGGGATGGGTTACATTCTCTTATCCTTACCTCTGTGTCTTAAATACAGAGACTGGCATGTGTAACAGGATCCCGAATGAGGGTCTGAGCTGTGCACTTCCTACACACTCAGCAGTTCCTCTGGGTACAAGTAGAAAGGAGATGAGACATGGTTCATTTGCATAAGGACCCCAGGTATCCTACAGGAGGGATTGAATGCTGTGAGGCTGTGAAAGCCTCAACTGTTAGAATGAAGTCTGCCCCAGCACTCCAGTCCTCTGCTCAGATTTACCCTCAGGAAGAGACTGTAGGTACTGTACTAGTTTCCTGTGGCTGCTGTAACAAATTACCACAAACCAGGGGCTAAAACACACTTTCTCTTACAGCTCTGCAGTCCGTAAGTCCAAAGTCACTATCACTGGGCTGAAATCAAGGAGTTGGCAGGGCCATGAGGGAGGCTCTCAGAAAAAATCTGCTGCCTGCTTCTTCCAGCTTCTGGGGGTGACAGCACTCCTTGGCCTGTGGTCACATGACTTCACTTTTCAAGGTTAGCATCCTCAAACCTCTCTCTGCTCTGGCTTCACACAGCCTTCTCCTCTGCCTCACTCTTCTTAGGATACATGTGATTACCCTGGGATCCCACTCTGCTAATCCGGTCAATCTCCGCATCTCAAGAGCCTTGAACTAAATCACAGCTGCAAAGATTTTGCCATATAAATTAATGTTCACGTGTTCCAGGGATTAAGACCTAATATCTTTGGGGACTATTATTCAGCCTACTACAGGAACATAAGCCTGACCCTAGAGTCTGTGGGGAACACTCTCTTGGCCATGTCCCCAGAAATTATTCTATCATTCTAATGAGGGACTGCTGCTAAACAATGGCTCTAATTACAGTGTTATATGTAAATCTGCTATTTAAATGCAATTTGTTAAGGTTGTTATGATAGCTAAGGAAATATAGATTTGCTCATCATTCAGCTACTTTCCATATTGTAGTCTACCCCAGAATTATTTGGTTTTTGCCTGGAGCATTATCTCAATTTAATTAATGCTGTAAAAAGGACTGTAACTGTATTTATGTGGAATCAAGTTACAAAGTGTTAAATTTAGTATACATTTTCTGAGGTGTGGCTCATTCGTGACTTCCGATCCTATCATCTTGCGTTTGCACAGCTGGTAAGTGTAAATTCAACTTGAAAACACTGTTTGAAAAACCAGCAACATTTCCCTGACTTGGAGGTGAATTTGTCACTGCTGAATTCTGTGATGATCTATATTCTATAGTCTGTTGACTTTGCAGGGAGGTAAAGGCTATGGTGTTACTCACATAGGGGGATCCAATGTTGGCCTAGCTTGTCATAGCACAGGATATGTGAACCATGCCCAGAAATTTTTCCTGGTCTAACCACAGAGATGAATGCTGAGCCGACCCCTTTGTGCAAGGAAAGGTATAATCTTGGCATTGGGGAAGGGCGGGGTGGCTCAGAGAGTTCAAAGTTCAGTTACAACTCTAGTTAACCTCAAGCCCAGAGGTCTTGGGGATGTGGAGGCAAAGGATGTTATAGGAAGCATCAGACCACACCCTCTTTCTAACAACTTTGGTCCTATCAATGAAGGCTCTATTGCCCTTCCCTCTTGCCCCTTATCAGTAGTTGGTGCCTTTCACATTCTTTTCTAATGGTCTGGGAAGGGGATCTCAGTTTTAAGAGTGGCCCTGACTACAGTTAGCAAAGCCTTGCAATGAAAATGCCTGCCTGAGTTCCTCCTCTTCAGTCTCGAAAAGGCTCAGAATGGCTCTCAAAAAAAAATGGATCTTCAGCAGCGGCCTTCAAGGTTACCAACCCCCTCTCCCTAGCAGCCCCTACCAACCCCACAAAAAGTACATACTCTCCTTCACAAGGACCTGAGAGGCCGCCAATCAATGGCCGACAGAAATGGAAAATCGATTTCAGATTTATCTCCACTGGGAATTAAGCATATTCCTTAGAAATAATGAATTATGAGGTCATCGAGGGCTTGTTCTTTTTCCTGCTTGCAGAGACATTTTAATTGAAGAAAAAGTGATGAATGAACAGGACATTCTAATTCCAGTGATGTGCTTTTTCCCATTTTAATGTCAGCTGAACCACAAAAATGTTCATTTTTCTCTCCTCATTACTCCTCAGGGTTCAGAAGAGCAGTGTTGCCAAAGGGTAAAAAACTAGGTAACTCTTGCTCCCTCCACCCAGCTTCTAAAAAACAAAGTAAGATGTAGCTCTGGGCTCAGCCAGCCTGTGTTTTCACTATTGGTGCAGCCATTCGACTCACTAGCAACGTAGTCAAAAAAGAAACATTCTCCACACTTCTTAGATAAAAGTGGGACACAAGGAAGGCAAAGTCATTCAGAACCCACTACACTGAACAAGGTGGAGAGGCTTAATATGCCAAAATCACTAGTTCCCATGGCAAGCCTTTCAACGAGCAAACTCACAACCCCTTCCTCACTCCACCCAAGGCTATAGATACCATCTACTGAGTGCCAGCAAGGATTCTGATCCTGTTAAAACCCTGTCAATAGACATTTTCTTATCTAATACTTGGGAGAGCCCTTAGACATCCCACAATTAGTAAAATGTAGAATTGAGATTAGAACCCAGGTAACACAGTCTGCATCCTTAAACCCTATGCTCTCATCCAGCAGTCTCCACACATTGGAGAATCATCCAATGGGCTTGTCAAACCAGAATGCTGAGCCTAACCCCAGAATTTCTGATTTAGTATACTGGGGGTTCACACTTTGAGAACCACTACTCTAATATCTCACTCTGATGATTAACAGTCATATTCTAAAAGTTCTATTCAAGGAAGAACCTCAACTACGGGATGCCCTTCTGGGACTTCTGTTCCCTTCTCTACTTCCTAAGAGAGAATCTGAGAACAATGGCTGGTGTACCCAAGGCCAGGCAGAGAAATAGGAGAAAGTAGGAAATCAGAGATGCTAACTTCTTTTCTAACAATTTCTCAGTTCAAATAAAACTCTCTAGAGTGGTCCCAGACACCCATCCTCAAGACTGTAACTACACCCTTTGAAGTGAATGCCTCTTTCACATGGGCAGGAATTGATTCTATGGGAATGACTCTCTCTTCTCTACAATCCNCTTCTAACAATTTCTCAGTTCAAATAAAACTCTCTAGAGTGGTCCCAGACACCCATCCTCAAGACTGTAGCTACATACACCTTTTGAAGTGAATGCCTCTTTCACATGGGCAGGAATTGATTCTATGGGAATGACTCTCTCTTCTCTACAATCCCAGCTCTTGCATTAGTTCTCAAGTTGTCATGATTTCCAGTACTTTCAGTTTTCTAAGCCTTTTTTTTTTTTAAGATTTATTTATTTGAGAGAGAATGCAAAGTTTGTGGTGGGGGGGCGGGGACAGAGAGAATCTCCAGCAGACTCCCCGCTGAGCATGGAGCTCCAGGCAGGCCTCGATCCCACCACCCATGAGATCACGACCTGAGCCACCCAGGCACCCCATCACATATTCTATGTCTTAAGCTACCCAGGCCCTACCATTTTGAAGCCACAGCGAACTGAGCCATCAATGTACCACAACAGCTGCAGCTTCACTTCCATATTCTCTGTCAGGTAGAACTTTTCTGTCTGAGGGTATGTCCCGCTGTCTCACATGATTTTTTTTTTGCATTATTGTTCTTTCTTGTGTTATTATTGCTCATTGTTTTCTCATGTATTAGCTAACCATTGGTTGTTTCAATAGCAAATGTGATGCAGTGCCATAAAAGGAAATACCTCACAGTGACACAGCAAATACTTTGACTACACTGGGCAGGGATCTAACACAACCCTCTTCCCACACTTCCCTTTCCCCGACAATACCCGTGCTCTGGACCTGAAAGAGCCACCCTTTTCCTCTCTCGTATTCACTTGGCAAAGTGAAGACTTTCAGAATGGACAATGATCTAATTGGTTCCAGTGATGAAGGGGACTTCTGTAACACTCCTGAACCTCTACAAAACAGGGGCTACCATACCTCCCTAGCTCATGGAGCTATTGTGAAGCAGGTGTGCTCCTCAAAAAGGAAGCTTGACATGACAAAAGCCTACTTTACCTATGGACTAAGGTTTTATGTTTTAATACCAAAAAGTCACACAACAATGGGAGACAACACTTGAAGTTTCACCTGTCTATACTTATCAGAAGCTATTTCCTTACCAAGAGTTTATAAAATGGACACCATTGGCCTGAAATGGCAAGGAGAACCAACATTTGTGGACACCTACAATATAGAGGTTCCATGTATGCTATGCAATTTAGTCATCATAATAGCTCTGAGAGCTTGGCTTTATTATTCCCATTTCATAGTCAAGAAAGTTGAGGCAAAGAAGTTGTGCGATTTGCCCAAGATCAAATTGAGCCAAGCCTGAAACTGAAACTTGTCTTTCTTCTATACGGCTTTCTTGAAAAAGGATATAGTAAAGGATGGCCAAGTGAAGGACAAAGATAAGCAACCTGGCAAGGAAAATAATAAAAGCATGAAATGGAAAAATATCAAAGCCATTTACATGGATCACAGAACCAGGACACTTTCAATTCTGACACCATTTCCAATGTGTTTTATCTTCGACATACCACCAAGCAATTAACTCAATTCCCTGTGGACGCTGACCAGATGTCCCACAAATTTAACTCAATTCTGATACTATCTACTTAGAGCTAGCATTAGATTCCACAGGTTAAGGGCCCAGCCCCATGAGACTGCACCCCCCTTCTCCCCACTTCAGATGCCAAATACAAGTCAAGGTTGTTCCCTCTGCTTCTGACAGACTGGCTACAAATGAGAAGTTCCCACAAACCCCTCCTTGGGTTCAATTAATTTGCAAGAGCTGTGCACAGAACTCAGGAAATCAGTTTACTTACTAGATTGCCAGTCTATTACAAAGGAAATCACAAGATATGAATCAACAGCCTGATGAAGATACAGAGGGCGAGGTTCCAAGGCAGATTTGTCTCCATAGAGTTTGGGCCCTGGCACAGAGATGCATTCTGGTTCATCAACCCGGAAGCTCTCCAAAATCCTGTTCTTTTCAGGTTTTTGTGGAGCCTTCATTACCCAAGCAGGATTGGTTAGATCACTGGCCACTGGTAACAGTCTCCAGTCTCTACGCAAGGTCGGAGAGTGGGGCTGAACTTCCAACCCTTTAAACAAGGTTGGTTCCTGGCAACCAGGCCCCCACACTTGGGTTACCTGGAGCTTTCCTTAAATTCCCTCATAAACATAATAAAAGACACCTTGATCAATTGATAGGTTCTCAGAAAATTCCAAGAGATTTTGGAGCTCCCTACCAGGAATGGGGAGGAAGACCAAACATGTATTTCTTACTATAAATCATTCTATCACAACATTTAAAAACCATTAACAAGAAAAATTTTTAAATAAAGACAGATTTGAGAAGTATTAAGAGATACTGGGACGCCTGGGTGGCTCAGTCAAGCATCTGCCTTTGGCTCAGCTCATGATCCCAGGGTCCTGGAATCGAGTCCCCCATCTTCTCCCTCAGCCTCAGCCTGCTGCTCCCCCTACTTGTGCTCGTGCTCTCTATCAAAAAACATAAATAAAATCTTTAAAAAAAAGTATTAGAGATACTAACAGAAAGTTTCAGGAAAGATTAGAGTACAACTAACAAGTAGAAAAGGAGAATGGGCAACAAATGCTTGCCCGTGAATATATGAATATACCATAACAAAGACGTGGGAAAACAGGACTACTATTACGGAGAACGGGAATGTGGACAAAGCCAACTAAAATAAAGTATTTCTTTAGTTTTGTTAAAAAGGAAGTGGAAAAGGAAATAGAAATAAGCACGTTATATAAACGGTAAACCCTAGAAATGTGCAGAAGAATTAAAATAAATTGCCTAAAGCAGAGTAAGGAGGGGAGAAGGAGGAGCAGAAGAGAAGAGAGGGGGAGGGCAGAGGAGGGGTGCGAAGCATCGGACCAAGACCCTGGAGAAGAGACAGAATTTTAAAAATGCTTCCAAGAAAGAGGCATGCAATTATTCTGATGTTTATAGAAACATTGATTTTCTGTTAATGAGGGAAAATACCAATATGGAATACCTGTAATAATTTCAAAATAAAGCTACACAGACAGCTTAAAGTGATAATATCAGCAAAGTGTTCTTCAGAGAAAGGAACTATATGAATTGAAAAGCTGGGGTGAACTTTTTTCTTCAAAGTGCCTGAAAGAACCCTAGTGAATTCAGTTGCCTTCCCTTCTTGGCTTTTCTCTAGCTCATTACTGAGGTGCAAGCCAGCAAGATGCTGTCACAATGCCCAGGCTATAAAGGGTTGGTTGGGAAGACACACCTGCTACTCTTTCTTTTATAGTTAGGAGCAAACAATGCAGGGGAGGATTTATACCATGTCTGAAAATGCCCCAAACGCAATCACCATCTATAGGATGACTGGTGTGGACAGCCCAGACTCAGCCCAGGCTCAGACACAGATGCCACATGGAACCTATATGATGCAGCTGTTTTTATGGACTATAGGATAGTAATTGAGGTTAATTGCCACTGAAAGACACACACCATGATCTTTTTATGTCCGTTTAGAGATGGTTCCAACACCGAGCTCTTTTCCCAGGGGCACCACCGTGATTTGCTCTCATCGTTTATGTGCTCCTTACATTTATGGGTTATGCACAAGCTAATGGGGCTAATTGTTACTGCTCCGGTAGCGGCCCCTTTAACACATCCCCCGATCTCCTGCCTAAATGTCAAACCCGTTGTCTTCTCGTGCTTTGCTTTTTCCACATTTTGCCATCTTCACCTTTAAACTGCAGTTTGAAAGAAAAAAAAAGTTAGCACGAGTGGAGGTTGGCAGCCTTGATGGTTGCTCTCCACTTAAGAGCGATTTTGTTTTTCAAGTCATAGAATAAAATGATTTAAGAAAAAGAATCCTCAGCACTCAGGCTCTGCCTTCTAGCTTCAAAGCCTTTTACAAGCTGCAATTCATTAAAGGCAATAATCATTTGAGGCCAGTGGACAGACCTTTGCAGGGAGAGGGGCCAAGCCCTCCCACCCCACCCTCTTTCTCTTTGTGTTCCCAGCCACAGAGAGCAGGAGGGAGTGGAATAATGGTGCTCCCACCAGGCAGGCCGCCCATGGCCCTCAGCCCAGGCCTGCTTTTCTTCTCTTCCTTGCCAGGGCTCCACGCTCCACTTAGCCATTGGGTACAGGCTCTTCTCTCCTAGGGCTGCATGTGTCTGCTTTTCACAAAATAGTCTGCCCACATTTTGATTTCCTTTAGACAATTGACGAATTTCCTAGCCAAGGCGCCCAACCCAGCCTAATGTTTGCCTCATGGAACAGATTCCTCCCGCATGGCCACTCAAGGGCAGAAAACCAAGAGGTATCACACCCCACCGTCATCGAGAGAGAGTCAGTAACCTGCAGGGTCCATTGTCCCAGCCTGTGCCCTTGCCATCCCAGCCAGATCTGGTTACCCCGGGCAGTTTCCCATCCACTACTGACAAATGGTTGCCTCTACAGAGAGGCTGTGAGCATGGCTGACTGTGGTTCTTTGGTATTGGGGTCACTGAAATGAGAAGTATGTGGTCTATGGAGGTCCCATGGGTCATTCCACAGTTTGGAAGGTGCATTTCTTTTGCCTTCTGTTCTTCTGTATGTACCCTACCCAGACCCTTTTTGAAGAGAGGGGAAAAAGTAATAAAGCACCCACAAGGCCCAACTACAGCATATTAAATTTCCTAAGAAAACACTACATTAATTTTTATAGTTCTTTCTTTCCAGTTAGCTTTGCTCTCCTCAATTCTGCCCACTAGTTTAAGGGGGAAAAAAAAGATAATACCCCCTTAAGACACTACATTAATCATTACAGTGTAAGAAGGTAGATTTGATCTACTTTTAACAGCTGATCATTTCCTATCGGTACTGAAACCATCCATGCATTTCATCCACACAACAACCTTAAAAGCAGAAACTTGTGCCAGGGTCTTCACGGCCAGAGTTCATGTGGATGAAAGATGAGTAACCATGCCAGAAGGCAGTCCTGCTGCCCCCTTGCCCTTCTTCATGCTCTCTACTTCTCCCCCCAGCTCTCTGCCTTTCTGAAAATCCACCTCCAAGGCACGGGTTTTCTCCAGTGCTCTCTTCACTTGCCCAAAGATTTATATCCTGCCCCACACTGAAGGCCCCACACCACTCCCAGCCACTCCATGAGGCTTTTCTATCTGCTCCAACCAGAATGGATCTCACTTCTCTTTGAATTATTAAAATGTTCATTCTCACTGATGTTCAAAATCATGATTTCAAACTTGGGAAGAGTCTTAAAGTCCAACCCTCTCCATTTACAAAATAGAAAACTGACTCACTGTGAGCCTAAGTGACTTCCCCTGTGTCACAGCTAGTTTGTGTCAGGGCAAGAGAAGAATTCAAGTCTCCTGACAATGATCTGCCTTGCCACCTTGCCCTCAAAGATTGCCAGAGACAGAATGCCTGGAGATCACCAAGGGCATCATTTAGTCTCCCTGAAAAGCAATTCAGGCAAAAGGGCCACCACTTTCAGCAGAATTAATTTCATTCCACCAGGAATCAGACTCTTGCCTCCAACTGCATTCTTATGGCACTCAATACCACCTTGCTCTGAGCATCTCCAGCAAGTTCTGTCATGAGCCTTTGCTGTTCACTTTCTCCCCCTTCTCCCCAGTTCTGTACTTCCCTTCTCAGGTCACTAGGTGGGACCTGTCTGGACATGGAGCACTCAGATATGTTTACTAACACACACAGAGTTAAAAATTAACATGTTGTAGTGATGTTAATTGGTATCAATGACCATGAAGACAAACTGCACAATAGGACTTGAGTAGGAGTTCCAGATGTCTCAGAATACACATGCATTGAACTTTTTCTTTTTAAACAATTTCAAACTTAAAGAAAACTCAAAAACTTTTTCCTTGAACTTTTTGCGAGTAAGTGGCTAACATGATGCACCATAACCCCCCAAAACTCTAGTGTATAACTCTTAAAGAAGATATTTTCCTACATAACTATGATACGAGCATCAAAATCCAGACATTCATGCTGATACATTACTAGTATCTAATTCACAGACCCCACTCAAGTTTTACCAGTTGTTCCCAAAATACTTGTTACAACAAAAGCATCCAATCCAGAATCATACTTAGATTTAGTTGTCATGTCTTTTAATCCCCATCAATTTAGAGCAATTCTACAGTCTTTCCTTGACTTTTGTGGCTTTAACCTCTTTGAAAATATTACAGGCCAATTATTTATAGAAAATTCCTCAGTTTGGGTTTGTCTGCTATTTCTTCATGATTACATTAGATTCTATGTTTGGGGCAGAAATAACACAGAATTGATGCTCTTATTGTATCTTCTCAGGTGGTACAACACTTTGTATAATTAACATTAACATCTTACTAACAGAACAACATCAAAATATGTAACACTTACGAACCTAGAATTTCTGAAAGAATTTACAGAAGCATAATAATAGGGAAAGACTTGAATAAAATCCTCTGTTTTGATAGATCAAGGGGCAAAAAAGTAAGGAAGGAGAAAGAGAATTGGAGAAATATAATTGATATAACTGTCTCATTTTCTATATATTGACTTCTGGACCATATAAAAAGATAAAACATTTCCCCCATATTCTCCCCCGTAATTGACATGCTTTGGTCACAAAGAAAACAGCACTAGTTTCCCAAGTACGATATTTTATAATTTATTTTAATAATAAAAGTATAAAACCTTTAAGTCACTACTTGATTATTCAAGCATGCTTTTGAAAATTACGCTTGGGACAGAGAAAAATCAAAACTATGATCAAAGAATACTTAGAAAATAATAATAATGAGAACATCATATTTTACAATCTGAAGTATGAGATCAATGTAATCAGAAGCACACTTGTATTTATTAAATGCATTTTTAAAGAAAGAGTAACACAAGTGTGCTAAAAATTTATTGAAGATATTATAAAGAAAGCCAAAATACTGAAATAAGGAGGAAAAGGACTCATTAAAGAAGCAGCAAAAACTAATAAACTGATAATGGAAGAAAAGAAAAAACTTGACAAATAAGTAGAAAGGCTGCATAAATCTATGAACTTTAAAGTAGTGTGGTATTGCTTCAGAATTATACAGACAGACCAGGAAAATGATATAAAGTACCCAGAAACAGAGTTCTTGTATAAGTATTTACTATCCCAATAGGATGGCCTTTTATATCAATGGAGGATGATTCTATTAGTCAATAAATGGTGTTGGGAAAATAGTTTGGGAAAGGAAATTCGATCTACCTTATACCACAGAGCCTTAAATTGCAATTAAACAGTTACTTGTGAAATTAGAAAATTATTTCTCCATACCAGGGGGGGAAAGATGAGTATTAAATCCTACAGTGGAAATAATCTTCCTAAGTAGCATCAAGTATACATGATAGCATCAAGACACTCTAAAGGAAAAAGATTAATACATTTGATTAATACATTTGATATGACATTTAAATAATTATGAACTAAAATTAAAGGGAAAAGACCAATTAGCAAAGTATTTGCCTCATTTAAAACAAATAGAAGCTATCCCAGTATATAAATAGCTCTAATAGAGCAATTAAAAATAGGAAGACCCCATTTATTGGTGATATGTATCTATATATTTCATCAAAAAATAACATGAAAAAATACCAAATCACACTAACAGGCAAAAAGATTCAAATTAAAGTCATGAGATAGAACTTCATGCTTTTAGATTTGACAAAGATTAACTAAGATACAGTCTATCCAATGTTAGACTGTAAAAAATACATTTCGTATACTACTGATGCAAATATAATTTAGAACAAGCTTACTGGAGGGAAATATTGCAGTATGTATAAAAAATTTAACATGCATATTCCAATTCTAGAAATACATTTTAAAGATATAATTATGAAAGTGAGCAGAGAGTTATGTTAAAATTAGAGACAACTGGGGCCTGGGTGGCTCAGTCAGTTAAGTGTCTGCCTTCAACTCAGGTCGTGATCCCAGAGTCCTGGGATCGAGTCCCATGTTGGGCTACCTGCTCTGCAGAGAGTCTGCTTCTCCTTCTGCCTCTTCCCCGACTCGTTCTCTCAATCTCTCTCACTCTTATGCTCTCTTTCTCAAATAAATAAAATCTTTAAAAAAAAATTAGAGACAACCTAGGGGCACCTGGATGGCTCAGTCAGTTAAGCATCCAACTCTTGATCTGCTCAGGTCTTGATCTCAGGGTTACTAGTTCAAGACCCACACTAGGTCCATACTGGGCACGGAGCCTACTTAAAAAAGAAAAAAATTAAGGCGACTGGGTGGCTCAGTCAGTTAAGCGTCTGCCTGCAGCTCAGGTCATGATCTCAGGGTCCTGGGATAGAGCCCCACTTCAGGCTCTCTGCTCAGCGGGGAGTCTGGTTCTCCCTCTCATTCTCTCTCTCAAATAAATAAATAAAATCTTTAAAAAAAAAAAAAAGAAAAGAAAAAAATTAGAGACAACCTAAATGTCCAACTATAGGGGCTTGATTGAGTATATTATGGTACATGAAAAAAATGGAATAATATTCAGCTATTGAAATCATTTTGCAGAAAAATATGTAACACTGAGTGAAAAAAAAAAGCAGGGTATGATAGTGATTCCTCCTTTAGTTAAAAATATGTATACATATATAATATGCAATTACTTCACATATAGGAAAAAAAAAAGATGAATTTATTCCAAAATGTAACACATTAACAACAGTTATCCCTATTTGAATGATTTTTGTTTTTCTATTGGTGATTTTGATCTTTTCCATGTTTGTTATGGTGAGCGTGGATATTTTTATAAACAAGAAAAGAAAATCCACTATTAAAAAAAATGATTTGAGCCCTTTCATGACAGTTATTAAATGTTTTTTCCCCAAGATTGCTGGTAATGAGCTTGGCTCACAGCCA
The DNA here is from genome assembly GCF_002007445.2 of Ailuropoda melanoleuca. Lineage (NCBI taxonomy): Eukaryota > Metazoa > Chordata > Mammalia > Carnivora > Ursidae > Ailuropoda > Ailuropoda melanoleuca. The sequence continues at coordinate 46,732,727 of NC_048220.1, forward strand.
AAGCCAGTTCTGCTTGGGTTTCCTTCTCCTCCGCCATCACTGCCCATCTACCCCTCCTCGCATGCCCTGCACCACCAGAGTGCTCCTCCGTACACTTTGCACACAAACAGCTCCTTCTGTGAGCCCTTTCCTGGGTTCCTAGAATAAAGAAAGGGCTGGGAAGCCCCATCGGGCTTTGGGCTTTGACAGCAGCTCCAGTCTTCTGCCTTGGACCCCTAGGCAGCAGGTGCTCCAGCAGGCTCTCATGCTGCGTGACTCTCCTGAGCCTCAGCCAGCCCCAACACAGTGGGAACTTCACAGCTTCTGTGGAAAGGAAGCCAAGCCGAGAGCCCAGTGTGGTCAGAACAAAGTGTCCAAGCTACAGAGCGGAGTGCAGCCTGTGGCGACTGCTGTCAGTGTCTGTGTGTCCAGGGCCAACAACAGAGCCCCATGGAATAGCCGTGACTAACTAGAGCATCTGAGGCCAGCCTGGGATGATTTGTTCACAACCAGACAAGAGTCTTACTGCAATAATTGAGGTTAATTACCCAGAACAAAACTAAGAAGGCATTGCCACTGTCTGCCCCCCACCCCCGCCATGCACATGGCTTCTCTGGACTTCTGCAGGGAAAGAAGGAGAAGACACGAACAGTTGGTAGAGAGGATAGAGTGGGTTCCTGGATACAAAGCAGTCTATTTTGGAGGCTTCTGTTAGCCTCTAAGTCTCTCTCCAGCTAGCTTCTGTCAACTAAATTCATTTCTACACGCCTTAACACAGTCACTCCGTAGCAGTCCCTGAGAGTGGATTTGCTGCCTTCTTCCCGGAGCGCACGTGGGCAGGTGTGTTCTGAGGAAGGAGTGTGATGGTGAAGGCAATTCCTAAGTGAACAGATCTAGGAGGAGACCATGCGTGATGAGGGGCCACTGCAGGGCTATGGGGCCAACAGGGAATTGGGAAATACAAAAAGGGGAGGGGGTGCATAAAGCAGAGTAAAGAGGTTCGGAGACATAGTTTTCCTGACTTTTTATCCTAGGCCAGCCCTGGGTTTGGGGTTTCTGCCTCTCCTTAGAGCTTGCCTTAGTGGGGTGGTACACAGGGAAATAGGGGTTTATTTTTTGATTTGCCTGTGAGTTGGGCTCAGGGTAGTGCTATTCAGCTGAGTTCCATCCAATTCTTGTTCTGCATTTTAGGTAATAGTCATTATAAGCTTGACTATTTAGAAGGAAATTTAATATAAAATCCATATGGGTTTAACATTTTGAAGGGTCAATTCATTTTCACACATTTAGATCCAAAGCTTTTGTTTCAGTGGCAAGGGCTCACCTGCGCGTTGCTTAAGGCCTTCCTGTCTCCTTTGTTACTCATCAAAACTTACCTGTCTGATATTCTAGCTCTCTGAAAGCCTCCTTCAGGGAATGGAGGATGGAGAGCGACTGGCATGACAGAGGATCGACATTATTGAATATCACTAGGTGCCAGTAATGTATTGGCCCATATACACTGTAATGTCTTCCTGATCACAGAGGTCCTATTGTTTTCACCTAACCTAGTGGATCAAGAAAGAGCCTTGGACCACAGTATTGGGTGATGTGGAACTCATTTCACCTATAGAAACAGAAGGCCTTCAAATTAATTCTAGCTCAGGCCTACCTCTAAGTCTCAAGGATCTCAGGTTGCTCTAGACAAGGCATGTGAAGAGCCATGGCCACATCTTCTCAACATGATTCCAGGAAAAGCCCTTTAATTCTGTATTGTCAGCTTCTGTTGCTTCAGTGAACTTCTCCCATTGGTCTATGAAGAGCTTAAGAAACAGTGATCCCTTTGAGGAAGCAATTTCAATAACTCATGATTCAGTAAAGAAGACTTCTCAGAAACATCTCCTATCAAGGGACTTTAATCATGTACAAATGTCTCCCCTGTCCCCTGCATGTTGTTCTAAGTTATAAGCATAATAATCATAAACCAGACTTGCTATATTGTTGCCACTTTCAACAGTATTTGTGATGATATATCCATTTTAAAAAAGATCACAGGAGCTGGTTCTGTGTCTGGAACAGTAGCAGATCCCTGACATATGAGAAACTGGAAAAAGGACGGAAACAGTGAGAAGAAAGGAAAACTAGAAGCCAGAGTCTCCCCCCACTACTCTTCTTTATCAAGGTGACTTTGTTTTTGCCTAGTTTCTTTTTCTTAGGAAAATGGGGAGGTGTTTCTTTTTTTCATAAATCATAGTTTTGTAGAGATATCTCCATTAAAAAATAAACAGAGGTTCTTACTAAACTGTTCCACGTCTCCATTCTTTGAAGAGTTTGGGCAAGAGGGAGAGAGAAGTATTTTCCCTAACTGACCACCTAGCTCAGCTGTCTCATCTGCTGTCTCCTGTGTGGAGAGCTTCCTTACTTAATTTAAGTCTTGTATTTGCTTTGGGCTTTCATTTACATGAGAATCACTTCAGTCCCACAGACAGCTCTGGTTCTGGGCTCTCCTTTCATGCAAACCATTTCTTAGATCACCTCATTTCTCCCATTTCTGTCTGTGGGAGGAGTTGTTTAAAAAAAAATCAGTTCAATGTTCTATGTCCAATTGCAGTGATTCTCTTTAGACAATCAGAATTTCAGAATAATCTAAATCAGTACTAACCACTGGCATGGGATACATATAAAGATACAAATGACTTGAGAGAAATAAATCCTTATATTTATAGTCAATTGATTTTTGACAATGGCATCAAGGAAATTCAGTGGGGGAAGAATTGTCTTTCTAACACGTGATGCTAGGAAAATTGTATATCCACATAAAAAGGTGAACTCAGACCTCACATGATACACTAAAATTAACTTAACATGGATCAGAGACCTAAATGTAAAAGCTGAAATATCAAACATTTAGAAGAAAACAGAAGGAAATCTTCAGGAACTTGGGTTAGCAAAGCCTTCTTAGATACAACACTAAAAGTATGATCTAAAAAAAGAAAAAAAAATGATAAATTGGATTTCATCAAAATTCAATACTTTTGTACCTCCAAAGACATCAAGACAATGAAACTAAGCCACAGAATGGGAGAAAATATTTTTGCAAATTACATAACTGGTAAAATTCTTGTACCCAGAATATACAAAAAAAACCTCTTAAAATTCAATTATAACACAAAGAACTCAATTAAAAATGGACCGAAGATATAAATAAACACTTTACCAAAATAGATATTGAATGGCTAATAAGCACACAAAAAAATGGGCCACAGCATTAGTCACTAGAAAAATGTAAATCAAAACCACACTGTGATACCATATTATATCCACTAGAATGCCTGTCAAAAAGACAGATAATAGAAAATGTTGTCCAGGATGTGGAGAAATAGAAACCCTCACACAGTGCTGGTGGGAATGTAAAATGGTATAGATGCTTTAGAAAAATGTTTGACAGTTTCTTAAAAGTTAAACATAAATTTACCATATGACCCAGCAATTCCAGACCTGTATATGTAACCAAGAGAAAGGGCAACATATGCCCACACAAAGATTTGTACTCAAATGTTCACGGCAAACATTATCCATAATCACCTAAAAGTGAACATAACCCAAGTGTCCCTAAATTGATGAATAGATAAAGAAAAAAAAAGGTAGTTTTACAACAATGGAATAGTCTCAGCAATAAAAAGGAATGAAATATTGAAACACGCTACAATATTAATAAATTTCAAAAACACTCTTTTGAGTGAAAGAAGCCAGACATAAAAGATTACATACTGAATAATTCTATGTATATAAAATGTCCAGAAAAGGCAAAACTACAGAAAGAGAAAGTAGATTAATGGTGCTTGTAGCTAAGGTTAGAAACAGGATTAATTGTAAATGGATATGAGAGATCTTATTGGAGCAATGAAGATGTTTTAAAAATTATTACTGTGCTGTTTTACCATTTAGTAAATCTATAAAAATGTATCACTGAATGGTATACTTAAAATGAGTGAATTTCATGATATGTAAATTATACCTCAATAAAGTTAAGTCAGTCACAACCGAAGTAAATACAATGAAAGAAAATTGTAAAGTGAAACTCAATCTCAACTTCAAATATTTTCTAATCCTTATCAACCATGAGAGAGAGAGAAAGAATAGCTTTTTAAAAAATGAATAAATAAATAAGGAGGATGTCTTTTTTGGAAGCATACAAGGATCCATTAACAAAAAACAAGTTCAAACTAACTTAGCCATAGTCAAAGAGAATACTAGTTATCTTCTATACTTTTTCTTTGTAGAAGATATCCCATCTCAATAAGAACCAGTCCTGAATCTCATATTCTTGAGTTACATATTTTTCCCAAAGACCTTTTCCAAACAGAAGGAAAAGAAGGAGGGAAGGAAGTAGGGAAAAGAGAAGGAAGAGAGGGAGAAAAAAAAAAAGCTAAGAAGCTAGAAGAAGAGACAAAGCTTTTGAGATTTGAAGAACCTCAAGCTAAACACCAAGGTTGGACAAATTTCACAAAGTTGGTGAATCCAATTGCCATAGCTCCAACTCTTAGGGCCAATTTTCAGGAATAAGAACCCACTGCCATTCTACTCTCTTAGCACACATGCTCCCTTACACTCTCTTACTGAATGAATACAAACACACAAGTTATACCATAGGATTGCAAGCAAATCTCAGCCGCTCACCACACACCCCCCCAACCAGGTTGCTTAGCCCTAGCAGTCACCAAAGTGATCAAGCACCCTACCCTCCAATGGCCAGGAAAATATGCAAAGTACCACTCACTTATGGAAGCCCCCAGTCCTGAGAAGGCAGCCTGTCCTTTGCCTTCAGTGCCCAAACCCGAAGTCAGATGATTCTTCATAGGCTGCTCTGACCTCTTTAACAATACACTTCTTCTTTTTTTTTTTTTCCTTTTGAGAGGGTACTGATCATTAGACGGTCAGGATTCTTCTAAAGAAGAAATATGTAGCATGAGGTTTCAGAACACGTGTCTGCAAAAGCAAAATCTATGGCCTCTTCTTTCCAGGGTTCGTTCTGAAATGGTAACCAAGCTATGTCTATGTTTAACTCATTGTCAACCTCTGTGACAGGATCCCTATCAATGCTACTTCCCATCACATTCAGCTAGAGAAAGAATTCCAGCCGGGCAGAACTTGAAGAACAGTGATACTGGGAATGTGACATGGATCTAATTCTCTTTCAAGACCTGGGAACTTTGGTTTGGTAGGCTGGAGAGAAAGGTGTGAGAAATGAACCTCCTCCAGACACAAAGAAGTAGTTCTGGTAACTGTTTATTTTACCCACAAAAGCTCTGCATGTCTATCAGACAAAAGGTGGTTTGTTCCTTCACAGACTCAGTGATACTGTGGAATTGGCTGAGGTGGTTTCAAAAGGTGTTTGGCCAGTGCAAATGTATGAGCTTGGAGAAGGGCTTGCCAAATCCTGTTAGGGTTTATAGAAGTCAAGAAGCCATGGCATTCCAGCTCTGGTCCTGTTTCTCAAGTTCGGCTTAAGTTTTGTGCTTGCAGTTGACTGGCTTTTTGTATTTTGATTTTCATTAACACAGAAGCCTTGCTGTTGGCAATAACGCCTTGGAACGTCCTTGCTGGAGCTTAACATTTCAGCACATTTCGCATTGCCTAATGATGGAGTTGTGGTTTGCCAGGAAGGGACTGTTAACGCTTTCCTCCTAGAACTGGGTAAAACTCTCCCCATGCAAACCTCAGCTAGTTCAAACAGAGCTTCTGTAATGGCAAAGGGAGAGAAAAGCTGCTATAAATACTTTTATAGGCTGCATAGGTGATTTACAACCTGCTTTATTAATCCTATAAAAAAGGCACAGCTGAACGCCTTTAAGTTACATGCATACAGATGACTAATTAAATACACAGTTAAAAGTCTTGACCTAGCACAATTCTGACCATTAAAGAAATAAGTCTTGAATTCCCCTCTAGGCAAAAGTTTTTGGATGAATTTGTGGGTGGAAGAGGGTGGGAGAGAGGAGGAGGGGGATGGTCGACATCGTTGAAGATGGCAGGTGAGAGAGCCAAGGGGGAAATGGGGTTTATGCTGGTTCATGTTTACCCACTCTTTACTACACTTACTAAAGACAACACAGGAGCTGTAGGACTGCCCAACACTGCTAAAGGCGGCTTCCTCTGACCTCTGACCTCTGACAATGACTGGGCCATAGTTAGGTTGAGCAGGGATGAATTAAATTGCCTTTGGATATGGAAAGAATAATAGAATCCTAACATTCAGATTGGGAGGGATCCTATTAGCAGCCTTTCTCATCCAACTGGTTTATTATCTCAGAAACTGAGGCTCAGGGATGAGAGGTGACTTTTTTCAGTCTTAGGACTGATAAATGGCAATACCAGGATGAAGATCCAGAAGCCACAATGAGAACATTAACTTTCCTGAGACACCTTTCATTCCTCAGGCTGTGTTGCCCGGAGGTACAACTTATTCTGAGGGGGTGTAGGGGTGAGGGATTAGTGGAAGGCTAGTCAGGTAGGATATAATTCCAAAACTCAAAATGTTTGCCAAACCATTTATCAGAAACATAAAAGGCCCTTTCAGTTTTATGGTTCTTGGAAGGGATTGGAAGAGAAGGGAGTGGCCTCTCCCATCAGAGAACAAGCCCCAACAATTCTCCCATCAGCTAAGTGGGGTTTTCTTTGTTGGTTGGTCCTCTCACAAAGTTGAGCTCTGTAAAAAAACATTTTTAGAAGCTTCCAGATCAGGCTGTGAAAGTGTTGCACGAGAACACTAGGCCAATGGGTCAGGAAGACTACATAGCTTGCCTGAGGGGCTGCTGAAGGCAGCCAATTTATTCCTCCCGCATTTAGCATTCAAGGTGACCTACCCAAATCAAGGTCACCTCCACACCTGCATGCTGCCCACATAGCAACTGCAGCTGAGAACTTCTTTCCCATTCACACATGTCTACTGTCTTTGCTCAGTTCCCTCATGACTCTGGGGCCATTTCCTCAGCTCCAAAATGGAAGACAAGTTTTCTTCCCTCTTTATATGTGAAGCACAGAGGCTTTTTCCTTCACCAAGAAACATTGCTCTTCTTGTCCTCACTGTATTTCCTTTGTCTTCCACCCCTTTCACCAGCTAACTCCTACCTATTATTCAGATTTCAGGTCAGAAGTCACTTCCAAATCAGAGAAGTCTTTCTGGATCCTAAGAGTAGGATCTGCTTCCACATGAGGCTATGCATACCCTGGTCATAGAAAACATTCGTTCCACTCTCAGAATTGTCTAGGTTCAGGGTGGTTCCTGCTGACTACAGGCTCCAGGGAGGCAGGAGCCATGTTGTCATAGTCACTATCATATCTCCGACATACAAGATGGTGTCTGGCATATAGAGAGATGCTTGTACAACAAACACTTGTTAAATCACCAAGCGTCCCTCTTCCTCCACACCGTATCTCCATTGCCTTTCATATCTGAAAATAGTTTCATAGAATATACTTGTTTTCATTTCAAATTAAAAAGTTACTGTACTCTAGATGCAGGCATATGGAAGAATATGACTGAATATGGGGATTGGATTAGTCTCCTAGGGCTAACATATCAAAGTAACAAAGACTAGGTAGATTTAACAACAGAAATTTATTGTCTCACAGTTCTGGAGGCTAGAAGGCCAAAATCAAGATATTAGCAGAGTTGGTTCCTATTGTGTGCCACGAAAGAAGGACCTGTTCCAAGCCTCCCTCTTTGGCTTGTAGGTGCCTGTCATCAATGTTCACGTGGCATTCTCCCTGTATGTCTATCTCCAAATTTCCCCTTTTTGTAGGAACACCAGTTATTGGATTAAGGCCCTCCCTAATGAACTCATTTTTAACTTGATTATATCTGTAAAGACTGTATCTCCAAATAGGGCCACATTCTGAGGAACTGGGGATTAGGACTTCAACATATGGGTTTTGGGGGGGTGACAGGGATAGTGGAAGTGACTGCAACTATAACTGGCCTCTTGAAAGCCTAAAATCACAGTAAAATAAAAATACCTCAACTTTCTTTGCAGACTGGAGGCAAATTAGAACATCCCAACCTTCAAGCCCCTCCACTGTACTGTTCAATCACAACACAGGTGTTGTAGAAACACCCTGCTTAAGGAACACCCTGGATCACCTGTCACAGTCAAAGAACTGTATCCCTTTCCCCTCATGATCATTCCTGTGACCATGACAAGAAACAAAGGGAAACTGAGTTTCCCAAAGGAGTTATGGGGTTTCCATTCCCTGCTCTAAACTCACATTATTATGCCCAGAAAAACTTTGAAATTAGAATTTGAGCCATACACTGGGGAGTAATCAGCTAAGGTCTCTTAGAGCTAACTACACAGGCCCCCTTTTTGCTGATTCAGCATTTCTTCTCTGGGTCCCCTTCCCAGCAAGGCCAGAATCCAGCAGACCTCTAAAGCAGCCTCCCTCCTGCTCCCATTGGTTTCAATTTGCATTTGCATTGTGAGTGATATTGATCATCTATCTATGTTTATGAGGCACTCCTATTTCCTCTTTTGTTAGTGCCCTTTACATATAAATGGATATGTGTGTGTGTGTGTGTGTGTGTGTGTGTTGAGTATAGTTGACACACAATGTTACATTAGTTTCAGGCATATAACAGTGATTTGACAACTTTATATATTATGCTATGATCTCCGCAAGGGTAACTACCATCTCTCGCCATACAACGCCATTATAATTCCATTCCAATATGTTCCCTATGCTCTACCTGCTATTCCTGTGACCCATCCATTCCATAACTGGAAGCCTGTATCTCCTTCTCTCCTTCACCCATTTTGCCCATCTCCCCAACCCAGCAACCATCAGTTTGTTCTCTGTATTTACAGGTCTGATTCTGCTTTTTGTTTATTTCTGTTATTTGTTTATTCATTTGTTTTATTTTTTTAGATCCCACATGTAAGTGAAATCATACAAAATTTGTTTATCTCTGTCTGGCTTATTTCACTGAGCATAATACCCATCCATGTTGTTACAAATGGCAAGAGCTCATCCTTTTTGATGGGTGAGTAATATTCCAGTGTGTGTGTGTGTGTGTGTGTGTGTGTGTACACACTACATCTTCTTTATCCATTTATCTATTGACAGACACGTAGTTGCTTCCATATCTTGGCTATTGTAAATACGGCTGCAGTAAACATACGGATATATATACCTTTTCGAATTACTGTTTTTATTTCCTTTGGGTAAATAACCAGTAATGGAATTACTGGATCATATGGTATTTCTATTTTTAATGTTTTGAGGAAACTCCATCCTCAGTGGCTGCATAAATAAGGTAGGACTTAATGTGGTTCTTTCCCACCGCCCAAGTTTTCAAGTTTCAGTTTTATTTACAGTTTCTTCCTTGCCAAATGTTTAAATACTTACGTAGTCACTTAATAACTCTTTTCCTGCTTATCTTTTACTGTTTGCATGTGCTTTCCTCTTAGGAGCTTTGCTGATCCCCAGTGGCATCTTCTGTCCCCCTGCCTCCTATACCAAGAGTTGTTTGTGTCTGACTTCTTTAGGAGCCCTAAGCAATGGCACAGTCTCCTTAAGTGGTAGGTTTTATTTGTTCGGGGTGGCTTTGCAATATCCCTTAATAGCACCAAACTTCTATTCATTGTGTTTATCATATTTTATGTAATTGTCCGAGTAGATGTCTATGTCTCTCATCAGACCAACCTCCACTGAAGGTAGGGACTATGTCTTGTTCAGTGTTGTAGCCTGGAGTTTAACACAGTGGCTGGCAAACAAGAGGTGTTCAATAACTATTCTCTTGAATATCATCACCTGGGCCTTTCCTGTCCTTTGGGTGCCCCTTACCCTTCCAGTGTCCATGTCTCACATACTAAGTTCTTTCAGATTATTCAGAGCTCAGCATCTGACAACATCATCAGCCCAATGGTCACATGGTATTAAGATGATCAAGTGTGACTCCACTCCAAAAATAGGTTTATTAACAAAAAAGAGCTAAGGACTGAATCCTTTGGAGTCTCTCAAACTCTCCGTAAGCCTTTTTTTTTTCTATGTATGAGGCTGAACCAGATTTCTTTTTTAAAGATTTTATTTATTTATATGACAGAGATAGAGACAGCCAGCGAGAGAGGGAACACAAGCAGGGGGAGTGGGAGAGGAAGAAGCAGGCTCCCAGCAGAGCAGGGAGCCTGATGCGGGGCTCAATCCCAGGACCCTGAGATCATGCCCTGAGCCGAAGGTAGGTGCTTAATGACTGAGCCACCCAGGTGCCCCAAGGCTGAACCAGATTGAATGACTTTGTCACCCAACACCTTGGCCACCTCTTAAATTAATCTTTGTCTATGGTTCCCTCTCAGAGTCACACAGCCAACAAACACCCCATCTTTAGTGATTTCTGCTTTGCTGTTACTGTTGCTACAGGTATGAAGCTTCATCGCTACTAAGAAACAGATGCTGTAGAAAGAATTTTAGACACCTCTCTATGTGGCCACTAAATAGAATAATAGAATAATGGGGATCCTATGTCTCAGGGTACACATGTGGCAACCACCACTCCTGCTTGCTCATTTTTCCTCCCCCACAGACCCCTGCTGAGCAAAGAGAAGGCAATGCTTGCTGTACTACTCTAAACCTAGAAGTCAGATATAATGATTTTCTTCGAGAAAAATAATCCTGCTTTGTGTTTCTCATTTCCACCCTAGCAAAATTAGGCTGCTACTCAGGAGCTGGGCAAGCATGTGAAGGGAGAGAATGAGAAGGATGAAGGGGGATGTGTATGTCAAATCCAGCACAAGTTTGCTTTTGGATTTGCTATGAAAGTGATTCATTTCATCAACAATACAGCTGCTGTAGGAAGCAGTCCTGTCCAATTTGATGGATGGCTGTGTATCTCTGGATCTTCTGCAGTTGTCAAGCAGACAGGCTTTGGGACCAAGCAACCATATCAAATACATCTTGAGTCAATAAGAAATATGAGAAGTCTTCCTTCCAATGATAAAATATAAGGCAAAGTTCTCTGAATACTTGGACCCTGGACCCACTCTACAAGCTGGCCCCAGCCTGCCTTTTGACCACAGTTTCACATCTAACCTATCCAAGTGCTCTTACTGTGCAAGGGAGAGCTCTGCAGAGTTGTTTTTCCTTTCATAGGACAAGACCAAACTCAGTTGCTCCCCAAATAGGAAAGCCTGAATACGGAGATGACTAAGTGATAGCCATTATGAAGAAAGACTGGATTTCTGGTAAATGTGAGCTTAAGAGGACAAATCAGTGAATTGGATAATGACCCTTCCCCTTTTTTAGCCCCATTCCTCATTACTAGCAGAAACACGACCAACAGGGCAGCTCCTAGAGGTCACAAGCAGTGAAAGCCAAGAGTAATCACCCATGAGCTGTTTGCAGATAAAAGAACATGGCCAGGGGTAGAGCTTACCATCTCTCAGCACCACTCAGGCTTAAGGGACAGTGAATTTTGCTATAATCTGACCTCTCATCTCCTAGAAATCCTGAGTCCTGGCCAGGAAAAGCACTAACTTTGACAGACGGAATGTGATTGGAAGAACTCTGGAAAGTCTTCTCAGTCAAATACATCTGTACACCCACTCACATCTCATGGTCTCTGAAAGCGCTACCATAACACTTTTCTTTAAGCCATTGAAGGAATCTGTGAGATGCAACCATAAAAGGGTGAAACACTAAGCCATTTCTCACAAGACATTCCCAAAGAAACTTGATTCTGGTGCCCACCAGCAATGTATGTGTGATTCCTTCCTCTACATTTTAAATGTTTTTATTTGACTAACGTCAAAATCAAAGTCTTTCGGGCAGTCTCCTTTAAGCACCCGAAGAAGTAATAACAGAAAGGGAAGCCCTTGTCCTGTTTGAGTTGCATGGTTTCTGCACCCCTCCCCCCAGCTATTCAGCTCTCTCTGCCCACGTTCACTTTGATTCTGCAGACTGCCTTCATGTTTTTCCTTCCTCTGAGTACCTTCCAAATCACTTATTAACATCAGCTGCAATTCCTTTGTGTCTTGTTCTGATCATAATCTCCTAATCCTCACCAGATGCCATGCCAAGTGCAGCGGTGCAGCCGGGCCTGCAACCACAGCTCATGACTCAGCACGTCGGACAGAAGAGCTGGGCCTCTGGCCCCAGGGACCTATGCCAGCACTAGCCACTCACTCTTTCCAGGCCCAAGGGACAACTCTGTGTCCGTTCCTATTTTTCTAGGAGTAACACAGAACTGTGCAAGGCAGAGAGTGCATGCCTGAAGTGAACAAGGCTGGAAGAGGAGCCTGCCAACTGGAGAGTCCACACAGGGCCTTGTGCAGCCTTACCACTACGATTTCACCATCTGGGCCAGGCCTTTCCTTGGTGTGAGCATCTTGATCATAAGTGTAATAATGCCAACTATCATTTATGGAGTATTTGACGTGGGCCAGGGACTTTTCAAATATACTTTCCATGTATTAGCTCCCAAAATATTCATAGCCACATGAAAAAGAAAGTTCTGTTTTTTTCACCATTCCTCAAGTGAGGGATATGAAGCCTGAAATCACAAAGGGCTTTAAATCCAAGCAGCCAACTTCAGCGTCCATGCATTTCACCACATTATTCCTTTTCAAATGAGCAGAATTTTGTAGTTCCTTCTTCTACAAATCTTAAGAGAGAGTTCTGTGTTCCCTTCCTACTAATTCAGACCCAAATCATTTGCATGCCGAGGAGGAGGGCCCATATGGGGTGGGAAGCATGTCACAGCAACAGCTGTGCTATTAATCAACCTTTGGTTCTTGTGTTAAGAGTCAAGTGACAGTGTCTTGTCCACATAAACCAACATCTTCTGTCAATTTACAAATTCCGTGATGAAAGAGGACAACCAAAAAGTTGCTGCCCATCCAAAAATGTTTGAGGGGATATGGTATGCAGCAAGCTTCAGACGAGGGACAGGGGCAAGCATGGCTCTCATCCACCTGCTTGTGGCCCTGTGGCATACCACAAACTAGCAAGGACACAGTGCACTTCATGGTATGCCACAGCTCCAAATGCATACTTGTCACATACCATCCACTCTGGCAACATGCATTCCACATACCCCAGAATTCTGCAACTCATGCTGTTTTGCGTTCTGATGCAACAGCTTGCTGACAGTAAATACTTCTTGATAGAAGACCTCTGCTCCCAAGCTGAATGTTATTTGACTAATGTGTTAGATTCTTTCCCCCCCTCACTTTAAGCCACACCTCCTTAATCTTCACACACCCCAGGCCTGCATAGCCTGCTAAAAATTCCATTCTGTCCCAAAGAGGACTGCATTCTAGATGATTTCTTGTCTCTTTAACCCAGGCTTGTCATGGGACTTCTTGACACTTAGGGCTGCCAAGAACAACTCAGAATTCTTGCAGTCAACATCTTCCATGCTCCTCCTGGCCTTCCCTGACACTTGGGGAGCCCCACCTTCCCTGAGCACATTCCATCCCCACTCATCCCACCCACCCTGGTCTCCTGTATTCCCTCACTGGGTGGTGCCACTCAAGCTTGCAAGCTTTTCTTTTCCCTTAGGCAAAGGATTTGGATGTGACAGTTTTGTCAACTCTATGTGGTTCAGGGCAGGATGTTAGTATTTAACAATCAGGAGATTGTGGCTTCTGGTCCTAATTTTCGTGCTAAGAACATACTCAGGTGCCAGTTGTGATCACAATTACTAGGTTATCAACAATCCATGTGGACATAAAATCATACCCCTACTTTTATTTCTTGGAACGCCTTCAAGGTCAACTTTACCCTCCAATACCTTATTTCACTGTTCCAAAACAATAAGTGTATTCTTTCTACTTAATGATTCCCCCCTGGTTTATTTTCTTCCTTCATCTCTGCTTTTTATATGTTATTCTGTATGTTTCATGTATCTTCATAAACTGATTTCAATACTTACTGATTATAAGTGGTAGAAGGAGTAAAGGAAGAAATTAAACAAGAAATGAACAAAAGAACAAAGGAAGGAGCAAAGAAAGGAAATAAAGAGGGAAGGAGGGCACCTGGGTGTCACAGTCCATTAAGTGTCTGACTCTCAGTTTCAGCGCAGGTCATGATCTCAGGGTCCTGGGATGGAGCTCCATGTGGGGCTCCATACTCAACGTGGAGTCTGATTGAGAGAACTCTGTCTCTCCCTCTCTCTCTGCCCCTCCCAATTGTACTGTCTCTCTCTAAAAAAATTAAATAAAAAAAAAAAGGAAGGAAGGAAGGAAGGAAGGAAAGAAAGGAGGGAAGACGCAAATACAATGCAAAAAGAAATTCCAGACAGAACCCTGTCCATAGCAAATAAGCTCAGAATGCCCTAGCAACTTTAGCTTTTCCATCTAAGCAAAGCAAGGGACAACCAAGAGGCAGAAAGCATCTGAAATATCATATGTAAGAAATGGGTAGTTTAAATTTCTTATATTCTGTGCATATCTTCATAGGTGAATTAAACTTTCTCCTTTTCTTTTCCCAACTGTAAAATGAGATGGAAATTATGGAACTGGACCACAATAACTAAGGTAAGACAGGCTCTCATAAAATATTGCCATTACAAATACAAAGTAGCATTATTAAGGTAAATGAAAAACTCTGCTCCGAGCATTATGCTAATTGTTGGACGAACACAATCATTTGTCACTATTATCTAGGCATAACCACAAATGTTAATTCCACATTAGAAAGGGTCCTCTGTGTTTCTGATAAAAAATACATGATAATTATGGAAATAAGAATAAATAGCTCAAAGCACCCCAAGAAATTTCTTTGCCTTTGCCCTGCTCAGTTCCCCTTAGAAAGAACTGATTTTGGTACAACCTATTTTACATTTTAGGGCTTGCTCTGCTTGGCCTCTTTACGTCTCATTTGTCTTTGACTCTGCTTAAACTTCTTAAAACTCTCTTTCCATTGGCTTCCACCATTTTTTGCCTTTTCTCTGCCAATCTTCTTGCCTTCTGCTGCTTGGATCTTCCTTCTCTGTCTTAACTGTAGCCTGTTCTCTGCTCACTTTACACCCTCTCCCTTCTACTATATCAGTATTTTCCAATGGGGATACTACTGGCATTTTGGCTGAGGCAATTCATTGTGTGCAGCTGTCCTTGTATTAAAGCTTCCTTGGTCCCCACTCAGTCATGCCAGCAGAATACCCCTGGTCATTGTGTCAGCAAAAAACATACTTGCATATTTCAGAATGCTACCCAGAGACATGGCATCACTCGCATAGTTTGAGAATTTCTGTGTCATTTTACCATACCCAGCCCAAATATCTCCCCTACGCTTTAGTCCATTGTTGACTATTTTTACTTGGATAATGCAGAATAATGTCAAACTTCTGTCTGAAGCAGAAACCATCATCTCCCACTTCCCTCAATCTGATTTTCCACCTGAATTACTATCTCTGTGCTTGCTTCAGCAGCACATACACTGAACTCCTATCTCTGTTGGCCACACATAATCATCAAGGCTGGAAATGTAGGTATCAACTTTCACTCCTCCTTCTTCAAATCCCACAACAATTAATCACCATGTCTTTTCAATTCTACCTCTTGAATACATTTGTCTATATCTTTCCCCCTCTATCTCCACATAATAACCATTCTTTTGTAACCCAGTGATTTTAAGCATAGGATCTTCAGCCTCCTGGCTGGTCATGAAAGTTCTCCCAATAAGCTGCATAATGATCAGATAAGTTGAGAAGGAATTGTTGAATAATAAACATCATATCTAAACTCATATATATCTAAATACACATTGAGTAAAAATATGGTTCTATTCAGAATCTGTATTTTCTCTAAATTCTTTTATTACTACAGAGTGAAATTCTTAGAGTAGGTGTGCTGAGGCATCTTCTGTCCTCTCTCAGTGAACTAAGGTCAAAAAAGCTTGTGCACCACTATCATATTGTACCACAATGAGTTCTTAAATGTACTAGCTCTAATCTCATCCTTTTCCTCTCTCTCTTCTTCCTCCCAAGTTTGTTCTTCTATGAAGTCTCAGAATTATCTTCCTAAAATATTTAATTGATGCTATCATGCTTCTGTTGAAATTTGTTCAATGGATTTTTATCATCTAAAACATAAATCTTGCTCAACCACATGCAGAATTTCAGGATACATGGAACACAGCACCAAATGCTGCAGAGGATGTCAAACAAGAGGAACTCTTATTCACTGCTGGTCAGAATGAAAAATGGCACAGCCACTCTGGAGGATAATTGTGTAGTTTCTCACAAAACTAAACATGCTTGGGACACCTGGGTGGCTCAGTCAGTTAAGAATCTGCCTTCAGGGGTGCCTGGGTGGCACAGTGGTTAAGCATCTGCCTTTGGCTCAGGGCGTGATCCCGGTGTTATGGGATCGAGCCCCACGTCGGGCTCCTCCGCTATGAGCCTGCTTCTTCCTCTCCCACTCCCCCTGCCTGTGTTCCCTCTCTCGCTGGCTGTCTCTATCTCTGTCGAATAAATAAATAAAATCTTTAAAAAAAAAAAAAGAATCTGCCTTCAGCTCAGGTCATGATCCCAGGGTCTTGGGATTGAGTTCTTCATCAGGCTCCCTGCTCAGTGGGGAGTCTGCTTCTTTCTCCCTCTGCCCTCCCCCCGATCATGTTCTCTCTCTCAAATAAATGAATAAAATATTTTTAAATATTATTTTTTTAAAAAAACCCTAAACATGCTCTTACCATATGATCCGGCAATTGATCTCCTTGGCATTTATCCAAAGAAGCTTGAAAACATGTGCACACAAAATCTGCATACAGATATTAAAAGAAGCTTTATTCATAATTACCAAAACTTAGAAACAACCAAGATATCCTTTCATAGTTTAATGGATATACTATGGTACATCCAGACAATGGAATACTTGTTAGTGCAAAAAGAAATGAGCTACCAAGCATGAAAAGACACAAAAGAACTTTAAGTGTGTGTTACTATGTGAAATAAGCCAATCAGAAAAGGCTACATACTGTATGATTTCAACTATATGACATATTGGAAAAGGCAAAACTATGGAGATGGTAAGAAGATCAATGCTTGCTCGGTCTTGGGTGGGGAGACAGGTAGAAAAGGGATAAATAGGTGGAGCACAGAGGATTTTTAAGGTAGTGAAACTATATGATACTATAATGGATACATGTCATTATACATTTATCCAAATCCATAGAATGTGCAGTACCAAGAGTGAAACTTACTGTAAACTATGAACTTTAGATGATTATGATGCGTCAATGTAAGTTCATCAAATACACCACTCTGGTGTAGGACGTTAATAATAGGGAAGCTATGCATGCATGGAGGCAGAGATAAATAGGAATTTCTGTACATCCCTCTCAATTTTTCTGCGAATCTAAAATTTCTCCAAAAAATTTAAGTCTTTAAAGTCTTATCACACAAACCAAGTGTGATGACTAACACCCAAGACAGATCCTAATGATCCTCATCTGCTGGTATTTATACTCTTGTGCATTTCCCTCCCACACAAAACCGAGCTGACCTGTATAACCAACTGGATGTTGTGGAGGTAACAGGATGTGACTTATGAGTCTAGGTCGTAAGAGACACTTCAGCGTCTTCTCAGCTCTCTTTCGAATCACTTGCTCTGCAGAGGCTCATGTAAAAAGAAACTAAGGTGTCCCCCGCAAGACAGCACCAACTTGCCAGCTACATAACTGAGCCATGCTGGAGGAAGATCCTGCAGCTCCAGTCAAGCCCTTAGATGACTGCAGCCCCAACCAACGTCTTAAGTGAAATGTTACAAGAGGTCCACAGCAGAACCATCCAGGTAAACAATACCGGAATTTCTGACCCACAGAAACAGTGAGATATAAGAAAGGTTGATAAGTATTTCTAGTCACTTGATTTTGCGGATAATATTTTACACAGCAATAACTAATTGTGTTTCTACTTGCTAGTAAAATAAAACTGGAAATTAAATTTCAAAACAAAGTTTATAATTGCATCAAAACCACATGAAATACTTAGGGATAAATACAACAAAATAAGGGAAAATCTTTCACTAAAATTACAGAGCATTGCTGAAAGAAATTAAAGATCTAAATAAATAGAGCTATCAACCATGTTCATAGATTGGAAGACACAATATTGTTAAAAAANACCAACGTCTTAAGTGAAATGTTACAAGAGGTCCACAGCAGAACCATCCAGGTAAACAATACCGGAATTTCTGACCCACAGAAACAGTGAGATATAAGAAAGGTTGATAAGTATTTCTAGTCACTTGATTTTGCGGATAATATTTTACACAGCAATAACTAATTGTGTTTCTACTTGCTAGTAAAATAAAACTGGAAATTAAATTTCAAAACAAAGTTTATAATTGCATCAAAACCACATGAAATACTTAGGGATAAATACAACAAAATAAGCGAAAATCTTTCACTAAAATTACAGAGCATTGCTGAAAGAAATTAAAGATCTAAATAAATAGAGCTATCAACCATGTTCATAGATTGGAAGACACAATATTGTTAAAAAAAACAGTTCTCTCTAAATTAANTCAGTTCTCTCTAAATTAATATAGAGATTCAGCTGTGACCTCAATCAGGATCCAGCAGTATTTTTATAGGAATTGACAAGCTAATGCTAAAATTAAAATGGAAATGTAAATAATCCAGAATAGTAAATAAATCTTGAAATAAGAACAACCAAAGTTGGAGGGAGGCCTTAAATTATCTTGTTTCTGAATTATTATACAACTATAGGATTCAAGACAATGTGTTATAAGCATAAAAGTAGATATATAGATTAATGAGAGAGAATACAGAGTCCAGCACTAGGTCACACATATAGGATCAATTGGTTTTAGCAAGAGTGCTAGGACATTTCAGTGGGAAAAGGAAGATCTTTTAACATATGACGTTGAAATTACTGGACATCCTTTGGTGGAAAAAAATGAACATCAACTTTTATCTCACACCATGTCCAAAAGTTGGCCTAAAATGATCACAGAACTAAATATATACACTGAAACTATAAAACTCCTAGGAGAAAATCTGCGTTCTTGAGGCAGGCAAAGATTTTTTAACATAGTACACAAAACCACAAACTATAAAGGCAAAATGACAAATTAGCCATTATCCGAATTTAAAACTATTGCTCTTCAACAATCACCATTAAGGAATCAAAAAGCAATGACAATATGGGGAAAATAACTGTAATACATATATGGCAAAGTATTTGTATCCAGAATAAAGAACTCAAAACTCAATAATAAAAAGGCAAACAAACACATTAAAAATGGGCAAAAGGTTTAAACAAACATTTTACAGTAGATGGTATATGGCCAGTTAGCACGTGAAAAAGTCTCATCATTAGTCATCAAGGAATTGTGAAATACCTTTACACATACTAGAATGGATAAAATTTAAAAGGCTGATAATACCAAATGTGGTAATGTAGAGTTCTCATGAAAAATGGTACAATCACTTTAGAAAACTGTTTGACAATCCTTAGAAGTTAAACAGGAAGTATTTACCGTATCACCCTTGCACTATGATTTGCATAAGAGAAATTAAAACATACATCCATAAGACTTACATATGAAGGTTTATAGCAGTCTTTTTTTAAAGATTTTATTTATTTGCCAGAGAGAGAGAGAGCACAAGCAGAGGGACTGGCAGGCAGAGGGAGAAGCAGGCTCCCGCTGAGTAGGGAGCCTAACACGTGATGGGATCCCAAGACCCTGAGATCATAACCTGAGCCAAAGGCAGACACTTAACTGACTGAGCCACCCAGGTGTCCTGGTTTATTTAACAGTTTATTAATGAAAGCCAAAGACTGGATCAATTCAAATGACCAGGTGAATGAATAAATATAACCATAACCAAACACCACTCAATAAAAAGGAACAGACTACTCATACATGTTAACTAAATAGATAAGTCTCAAAATCATTTTGCTGCATGAAAGAAGTGAGACACAAGAGTATATAAAGGGTTCCATTTGTACAAAATTCTAGAAAATACAAACTAGTCTGTAGTGACAAAACAGATCAGGGATTCCCAGTTATATACCCAAAAGAAATAAAATATATGTCCACACAAAAATCTTGTACATGAATATTCATCTAATAGCAGCATTATTCATAATATCCCCAAATTGAGAACAACCCAACTATCTATTAACTGATAAATGGATAAATAAAATTTGGTTATCAATACAATGGAATATTATTCAACAATAAAAGGAAATGAAGTACTGATACATACTACAACATATGAACCCTGGAAACATACCAAGTGAAAGAAGCCAGTCACAAAGACCACATACAGTATGATTTCATTAACGTGAAATGTCCAGGGATGCCTGGGTGGCTCAGTCGGTTAATCATTTGCCTTTGGCTCAGGTCATGATCCCAGGGTCCTGGGATTGAGCCCCACATCGGGCTCCTTGCCCAGCAGGGAGCCTGCTTTCCCCTCTGCCAGTGACTCCCTCTGCTTATGCTCTCTCTCTCTCTCACTCTCTCTGACAAATAAATAAATAAAATCTTTTTAAAAAATGTACGAAATGTCCATAGAGACAGAGTAGTGGTTTCCTATCGCTGTGAGTTTGGGCCAAAATGGAGAGTGACTGCTAGTGGGTTTAGGCTTTCTTTTTAGGGTAATGCGAAGTTCCCAAATTGATTGTGGTAATGGTTGCACAACTTTCAGAATATACTCAGAACTACTGAATCATATGCTTTAAATGAGTAAATTATATGGTAGGTAGTTTTAGCTCAGTAAAGCTATTATTTAAAAAAATTAAGCAGACAAGTTGTTACCTGAGGCCAAAAGTGGATAGCAAAGGAGCACAAGGAATCTTTTGGTGGTGATTAAAATGTTTTTTATCTTCATTGTGTCAGCGGTTTCATGGGTGTTTGCAACTGTGAAAATTCACTGAATTGTACACTTTCAACAAATGTAGTTTACTGTATGGAAATCATTTAGGTTGCTTTTATAGAGTACACACTGAAAAGTCTCCCTTCTAGCTGTGGCGCTCATTTCCCAATCCCAGATGCCATTAACATTACCAACTTCTTATATATTCTCTTAGATGTATTTATGCATTTTTGGTACATTCTTATATACGCTATTTTTCCATTCCTAAAACAAATGGTAGCATAATATACACACTTTTATACACCTTGGTTTTATCACTTAAAATATTTTGAACAGTTATTGATTTTGTGGATCTTTGAGAATGCAAGTAAAAATATTATCTAATTTACTTGAATTTCTGTAATTTTGAGGAAGATTATGTGTCTGCTCATAGTGGTCAGAATCATTTGCATTTCCTTTACTGTAAACCACCATTAGTAACCTTTGTCTATTTTTCTATTATAGTCTTAGACATGTGCTTATTTATTTGTAGAAGCTCTTTCTATATAAGCAAATTATCCTTTACATGTGTTGTGAGATGCAAATATTTCTTCCAGTGCGTCCTTTATATTTTGATATGGATTATGTGTTTTACAAAAGTACTTTTAAGACAGTCTAATTTATCACTCTTTCATGACTTCTGGGTTCTGTATTAAATTTAGGTCTTTCCCATTCCACAGTTATAAAAATAATTCACCAGAGTTTTCTTAGGTACTTTCATGGTTTCATATTTTGGGTCCAAACCTGCAATCATTAGGAACTATACTTTAGTGTAAAATTGCAAAGTTCTCAAATTTTTTCCAGATGGCCACTCAGTTGTTCCAATACTATTTATTGAGTAATGCATCTTTTCTCCATTGATTTGAAGTGTCATCTTTATCATGTACTACATAACCATGTGGACTGGGATCTACTTCAACACTTTCTATTTTGTATTACTGATCTGCTGATTCATGTCATGGTAACAGATTGCTCTACTTACCATAGCTTTATAACAAGAGCTAATAGCTAATAGGCTAGCTTCTCTTTCCTTTTATCTTCTTTATCAGAATTTTTCCTAGCTATCCTTGCTTATTTTCCATTTGAACTCTAGCAACAGCTTGTACAGTTCCACAAGAAAAATCCTTTTGATAATTTTTATTGAAATCATATAAAATTTATAGATTACAAGAAATTGACATTTTTCTGATTTTGATGCTTCCTATCCAAATTGATTACAGCATGCCTTTTTATTTATGCAAGTCTTTTTTTTTTTTACTAGTCTTTAAGTCTTGTCCTAGCATTTCAATTTTCTTCTTTATATATCTCATATATTTCTTTTATCTAATTGCATGGAGTAGAACTTCTTAGAACTTATGAAATAACACTGATAATAGAGGGCATCTTTGTCTTATCCTTTATTTTAATGGTTCTAATATTTTAAGTTTTAGCATTTCTAATTATTCCTAGTTAGAATCATACAGGTTGAGCAAAATATATATACACACAAACACAGGCCTATTTCTACTTATCGCGAGATTCTTACATTCAGGAATAAGAAATGAAGTTTATCATATGCTTTTAAAACCTCTGTATAGGTTATAATATGTTTTATTTTACCTATTAATATTATAAATTTGGGAGTAAATTTTTTATTGAAATATAGTTGATATACAATATTATATTAATTTCAAGTATACAACATAGTGATTTGACAATTATATACGTTATGAAATGCTCACCACAGTAAGTGTAGGATCTGAAAATCAATGCTTTACTTGTTATAAAATGATTTGGAAGCTTACCTTATTCTGTGGTCAAGAAGAATTTAAAGGGCACTGTAATGTGCTCTCCTTTAAAGGTTTGGTAGAATTTCCCTCTGAATTCATCAAGCCCCCTATTTCTTAAGAGGGGTACTATCTTGAATAGTTTTCTCTATTTTTATTATGGTAATGGTGGGATAACACTTCTCTCTCCTCTTCATCAGTTCTGGCAATTTATACTCTTCTAGAAAATTACACAATGCATCTAGATTCTTAAATTTATTTTTATAAATGTAAATAAACAGACAGTCTTGTAATTCCTTAATTTTCTTCTGTATTTATGGCTGTTTCACTAGTGTCTCTTCTTATTTTGTACTTGTGCCTTCTTTTTCCCTCGTTTAGGTCAACTATACGTCTTTAAAAAAATTTTTCCTCCATAGAACCAACTGTTGGATTTGTTATATCTTTTATCCACTTTTTAATTTACTAATTTCTGTTTTATTCTCATTTTCCTTCCTCTGCTTTCCTTAGCTTTGTTTTGCTTTTATATTGTTACTCTTCTAAAACTGGATTCTTTATTCAGCCACTTTCACCCTCTACTTATTGTTTATTTGTTATAAAATTCCTCTAAGTACTCTAGAAGAGAGCCTACATCTGAATGGATCTCTTATGTTTTGTTTTCATTACCATTGCCATTATTTTCTAGATAATTAGCAATTGCAATTTTGAGGCCCTCTTTGCTTAAAAGGTTAAGAGTTTTTTTTATAATATTAACATATATTTGTAACCCAGTTACACATTATAAGAATTCCCAACCTTGATGAATTGACCATTTGATCATTACAAAATGTCATTCTGTATCTATGATGATACCCTTCTTCTTGAATTCTATTTTATTTGATATTAGTATCCACTCCAGCTTTCTTAAGATTAGTGTTTTCACTGTGTATCTTTATCTTTTGAACTTTCAACCTGTGTTTCTGTATTTAACATGTGGCTCTTTTGCATATAGTTGGGTCATGATTCTTTATTCAGTCTCATAATCTTTGAGTTTTACTTGGAGTGTTTCTTTTACATTTAATGTAATTATTGATATGGTTGAACTTAGGTCTACCATTTTGCTACCTGTTTAGGATTTGTCTCATCTGTGCCTCTCTTCCTCCTTTCCTGGCTTCTTTTGGGTTAAACTTTTTAAGCATGTAATTTCGTTCCTCTACTTGCATTATCATTTAATGGATATTCTATAAGGATTACAGTATCATCTGTAATTTCTCATAATCTCCTTAGCGATATTATTCTTGGTCATATTAAATGTAGAAACATTTTTTATTCACTCTTCTTCCCACCTACATTCCTGGAAGTTCACTATTAGTTCATGCACACAACTAAATTTTATTACAATTTCAGGAAAGAAGACCCAATTATTGAATTAGATTATATTGATATGTAAAATCTCTGTATCATGAAGATGGAAGATAAACTCACTCTTTTTTATACATGGACCATTTATTAAAATTTGACTGAATTTCAAGCTATAATTTTTACCTATGCCATGCCATTTTAGTGACAAATATTTTTCCCACCTGATAGTTTTCCTTGGTTTTTATTTCTACATTTTTTTCTTGTAGTTTTTCTATATAAATCCTGTGGTGATTCCTTTATTATTGCTGTTGTAGTTCACCTTTTAATAAGATGAGTAATTCAGCTATCTGAAGTCAGTGTGTTTTAGAAAACAGTCTACAACTTTGTTCCAAGATAAAATAATTCTCACAGCACAGGGCTGCATACACGAGTGAGACTGTTTAATCTTCACTTCTCCCCAGGTAACAAAAATCACACTGCATTGCTCCCCTTGTAACTTGGGAGGGGCTCCTCTCCAGTCTCTCCAATAGATTACTTCACTTCGGGTAAATATGGCTTGTCTATTTAATTCCACTTCAATTCTGATTTCTCAGCTTCTCAAAACCTCTTTCCATATGGAATCAGAGAAGCTTCATCTGCCAGCCTACTCATTCCATCTCCATTGATACAAATAAAGGAGTGTTGGTTTTATACCTCAGCCCATACTACTTATTTTAAAGATGTGTGTTTGCTAGCTTTTTGCAAGATGTATAGTTCTCTCTGTCTTCCTGCACTTCTGTTTGACTTTCACTGTTTGAAGCAGTGCTTTCTATTATTTTATGATTTAGGGTTTCCCACTCCTTCTTGTTTCAATGATAATAAAGCTTTTGTCTCTGTTTTTCATTATCTTTATTGTTTTGGATGATTCCAAGAAAATAAAAAGGAAGTAATGATTTTGTTACAGATATACATTATATATGTTGTGTATTTTATATATATATATATATATGCATATATGTATGCATAAATTTATATATATGTAAATATCTCTATATATACACTTATGTATATAACTGATACATATCTGATAACATTAAATCACATCCTCCATTCATTTGGGAGGTGTTTAATTTAAAATTGAAACCCTTGAAACCCCAACAAAGTTTTTGCTACATCTACAGTCTTCTAAGCTGGCTATAAAATCACAAACAGGTAAGCATAATACGTGTGTCCATCTTGGTGGCCTTCTCACACATTCCATACTTTTCATCATCCACTAAAGAGTAAGCACTTGTGGTATTAACAAAAATATCAGATAGGGGAAGCAGGCTCAGTGTCCCTTGGAAATAACTAAACTGAGTCCCCAGTAATTTCTTTCCATTCATAATAGTAGTATCATTCTACTCTCATCTCAATTTTATTAGAGAGAATGTTCTTTGCAGTTCTGTTGCACATCAAATACTGACTAAGCACACGCACACAAAACCACTTTGATGAAATTCTTTAAATACAGGAACTGTTGAAGTAAGATGTGGATAGAATTATAAATAGACTTCATAGAAAACAAGGGTTTCACCACACTGAACAAAACTTGTAGGCCCCAACTTGATTAAACAGCACCAATAGACAGATAAGTATGTTTTTAGATATTATTAATTTACAGTTGTATTGAGTTGTGATCAGAAAGTATTGACTATAGTATTTCTAATTTGGAGAATTTATTGAGATTAATATCTGGTTAATATGAGATTAGTATTTGTCCATTTTCATGGGCATTTAAAAAGATGGTATATTTCCTTTTCTTTCCTTCAAATTTTTATTTAAATTCTAGTTAATTAGCATACAGTACAATATTGGTTTCAGGAGTAGAATTCAGTGATTCATCACTTACATAAGACACCCAGTGCTCAATTTGACAAGTGCCCTCCCTAATACCCATCACCTAAAAGATGGTGTATTTCCAAAAACTAGTTTCTTCAAGTAAGTGTTACCTATACCAATTTATGTTATATTGGTCTTTTTTATCCTTATTTTTTTCCTCTTGTTTTGGTCCCTTTTCCCTGCATTTCCTATTACTTCTGCTTTGTTAATGTTGCTGGTGTGCTAATTAGAGGTAGATATTGTAGCTAATATCTTCCTTATGAATTGCATTCTTCACCATTCAATAGCCTTCTTTCAAATTATTTGGGTTCCTACATTTTACCTTATCGGAGACTGGTATCAGGGCCAAGCATTTTTGTTGTTGTTGTCTTTTAATTTGCTCTACTATGTAATCTTTTTGTTTACCCTTCTATTTTCAAACATCTTATAGCTTTATTTTAGGTGTTTCTCCTGTATACAACATCAGATTGGGTTTTCCTATATAATTCAAATTGAAAAGGGTTTTTTTGTTAATAGACACATCAAATTCAACTTATGTTTATTAATATGTTAGATATGTTTAGCTTTAGTTCTGTTATTATCTTATTTTTTGTTTTCTGCTTCTTATATTTTTTTACAGTGTGCTTTACTATGTGACCTCCTGATATCTGTATTTAATTTTGAACCCTACTACTTAACTGGTCTCTTATTCAGTAATTCCCATGAGTGTCTAAATATACAATTTCAAATAAAATTCTTCTAAAGTAACAATTGGTGAATACTGCCTAAATATTATAAAATATGTATTTCAGGTCCAGAAATAATATACTGTTGTCCAATGTAACCACTAGGGCAATAATCTGAGAGAAAAGAGTAAGTGGTATAAAAATTGTACACAAGGAGGTAAAATTATATACCTGAAAACCCTAAGAGAATCAACTGAATCAAAAACTACTTTAAAGAATTAGAAAATTCATTAAGTTAAAATATATAAATTAATTTCTTTCATATGTACACAAATCAGTTAGAAGACATATTGGAAAAAAAACACAACAAAACATTTGCAATAACAATTATCACAACAATACAGGAGAAAATAAAAATTTTCAAAAATTCATGGGAGAAAAAGAAAAAAAATTTAAAACTCCTGAAAGGCACATAGGAAGTTTTGAACTAATCAAAAGGCTCACCATTTACTGAGATAAAAAGGTAATCAGAATGTCAAGTTATTTTATAACTTAATGCTACAACATTATAACATACCAACACATTTTTATTATAACACACAAACACTTTCTCGTAAAATGGTTGTGATAAGGCCCTGAATCGCCAAGGAATTGTTGAAAAGGAGAAACAAAGCTGGGGGCATCATGTTGCCAGATTTCAAGCTGTACTACAAAGCTGTGATCACAAAGACAGCATGGTACTGGCACAAAAACAGACACATAGACCAATGGAACAGAACAGAGAACCCAGAAATGGACCCTCGGCTCTTTGAGCAACTAATCTTTGAAAAAAACTACCAATCGAATAGAAAAAAATGGGCAAATTATATGAATAGAAGTTCACAGAATATGAAATACAAACAACACTTACACATAAGATTTCCAGTATAAGAGGAAGGTATATTATAACTACACTGAGATCCAGTTTTTTAACATAGCAGATTGACAAAAAATCCAAATGTTTAAAAAGACTTTCTTGTGGCAACATCAAAAAGCACAAAGTATATAAATGTATATACACCTTGACCCAGCAATCTGGCATAGGAGAATTATCCCACGCATATATCTATACATGTGAAAATGTTGTATGCAATATTATTTTCGTGACACTATAATAGTAAAAACTACCCAGGTGTAAGGATGACTGGTTAAACAAGTAATAGCATATCCAAAGAACACTATGAAGCTTAAAAAAATTTAGAAGCCATGTATGCATATATATACACATATCTGTGTGTATATATACGTGTGTGTGTGTGTGTGTGTATTTAGGAGCTATGTATTGATATTTAAATATTTCCAGGATATATTAAGTAAAAAGAATAAGGTACAAAACAGAATATAAGCATGATAACTTTGGGGTTAGAAGAGCTGAATATGAATACATACTCATATTTGCTTACATTTTATAAAAAATGCTGGAAGACATTAAAAATGAAAAATAGAGGTCATCTTGGTGGAGGGGGGGGCTATATGAGTTAGGCACAGAATGAGAAGAATAATTTACTGTTAACTTTTAGATTTGTTTTAGCAACTAAATGAATTTATTGCTGACTCAAAGGATTAAATTTACACATCCTTTTTCTTTTTATTGGTATGAATAGAATTAATAAAGTAAAAATTATTATCTTTACCCTAATGAGCCTTCCTATGCATAAACAAGGTATCCTTTTACATTCTATTCAATTTTTCCTTCATATCTGTCTCTAGGTTTTCAAAATTTTCTTTCCATCAATCTTAAACATTTCTTAGTGCAATTATTGCTAAATATTTTACTATTTTTGGTTGTGTTATAAATTATACTTTTCTCCAATATAACTTCTAAGAGATTACTGTTTGCATATAGAGAATGTCTTAATCTGTTGGGGCTGCTGCAACAGAATACCATAGACCGGGTGGGTTATAAAATGCCAAAACATTTCTCACAGTTCTGGAGGCTGGTAAGTCCAAAATTAAAGTACCAGAAGTCTCAGTGTCTGGTGAGAGCTTCCTGGTTCATTGACAGCCATCTTTTCTGTATCCTCACATGGTGCAAGGGGTGAGGGAGCTCTCTGGGGTCTCTTTTACTAGGGCACTAATTCCATTCATGGCGACTCCACCCTCCTGACCTAAGCACCTCCCAAAAATCCCACCTTGAAATTCTGTCACATTGGTAATCAGGTTTCAATGTACTAATTTTGGAAGGACATAAACATTCAGTCTGTAGGAAAGATCGTTGATTTTGTTATATTAATTTTATATGCAGACATCTTTCTGAATTTGTTATTTTTTATAATAATTTTAGAGTTGAGCTTTTTGGATTTATTTCTCCTGTTCAATTGCATCAGTTTGGACTTCTGGAACAGTGGGCATTAAATTACAGTATGGTGTGTGCACTTCCTTACTTTGTTCATGAATTTAATGGCAAATGTTTCTTATGCCCCTCCTCCTACCAAAGCATTTTTTTTTAAGATTTTACTTATTCATTTGAGAGAGAGACAGAGAGAGCACAAGCAGGGGGAGAGGCAGGGAGAGAGGAAGAAACAGGCTCCCGGCTGAGCTGGGAGCCCAACATGGGGCTTGATCCCAGGAATGTGAGATCATGACCCGAGCTGAAGGCAGACACTTAACCATCTAAGCAACCCAGGCACCCCCACCAAAGCATATTAATGAGCTTTTAGGGCAAAGAAAAAGATGTGTGGAGATGTATATTCAGGATATGATAGACCAAGTATTGACAAATTATATCCATGGGCCAAATCCAGCTTATTGCCTATTTTTATAAATTAAGTTTTATTAGGACAAAGCCATATGCATTGGTTTATGTACTGTCCATGGATGCTTTCATGGAAAATATTTACTATCTAATTATTTACAGAAAAAAAAATTTCCATCGTCAGTGCTAGAGTATGCTTCAGTAACAACTGTAAAATATTACTTGCTTAAAATAATGAAAGTTTATTTCTTGCTTAAACTATTATCTAACATATGTCAGCAAGGGCATGTGTTCCAATATCCACTCAGGAAGCCACGTTGACGGACACTCATGATCTTGTAGGTGTACCATCTGGAACACACATTCTTCTAGGGACACATATCACTTCCGCTCATGTCCCATTGGCCAAAACTTGTCACACAGTACCATCTTTGGAACTATAAGAATTCGAAAAATGGAAGAAGCTCTTATCTTCAGTCTTGGGAGCGTATAGTTTAATAAGGAGGAAGTGAGGGGAAAGAAAAATAATCAGCTAAAATCCAAGTATGTTCCATCGAGAAGAGCAAAGTTCCATAAAAAGGCAAAAGCAGGAAGAAGTGATCATATCTGTTTCAGAACATGAACGGGGCGCCTGGGTGGCTCAGTTGTTAAGTGTCTGCCTTCAGCTCAGGTCATGATCCCAGCGTTGTGGTATCAAGTCCCGCATTGGGCTCCCTGCTTCGCGGGAAGCCTGCTTCTCCCTCTCCCACTCCCCTTGCTTGTGTTCCTTCTCTCGCTGCCTCTCTCTCTGTCAAATAAATTAATAAAAATTAAAAAAAAAAAAAGGACATGAACAAAAGCTTTGAGCAGGAGTGGCACTCAAGACCTCCTAACTGGAAATGGGGGTAGGGAGTGTTTAAAGAGAAGGGGACACTATAAACAAAAGGCCAGAGGCCAACGTACTAGAAGTGCTCAGAAAATAGCTGAGTCTGGTATGATTAAAATATATGATACACTTAGAAGAATGGGCAATGTAACTGGAATGATAAGCTGGGGCCAAACTGGCAGGATCTTGAATGTTTTGAGTATGAAGACTTTTGCTGAGAGATTTCACATGTAGAGTATAGCCCTAGTCAATCTCAATGGTTTTGCTCACATTATAACCTCAGCAGTTAGCCAAGTGCTTGGCACATGCAAGTGTTCAATAAACATTATGTGAGTGAAAGAATAGATAAATACTTTCCTAATTTTCTCCTTTATTATTTTAGAACTTGCTATTAATTCACAGTAAAAAAAATATATTGCTGAAGACTGATAACGCTGTTGACTCTTGGGTCTTATAGAGAACATCTTTACTAAACTATCTAGACATATTGGCATTCTGCAAATAAACATAGCTCAAAGTAATTTCTTTGTTCACTTTCCTACTTTTAACCAAATTTCATCCATTAGTTTCACAGCCCTGCCCCCAACCCAATTTCTTTACTCTCTCAACTCCCTGCTTCTCTTCTTCCAACCAGCTAAGATCTCATCGCACTGTTCCTAGTGACTTCCTACTAGGTAGTCTTAAATTAAGTTCTTCACCTTAAAGTTACTTTCTCTAAAAGAGAATGCTAAATTAAGAATCCCTTCAAATCAATGAGAAAAAAAACTATTTCTTATAGCATAACCAAAATAAATTCCAGATGGATTAAAGAGTAAATTGTTTCAAAAATTCAGGCCATAGAAAAAAGTGGCATCAGCTAGCCCTGAAACACCTGAAGAGAGGATGGCTTTGCAAGCTTAGAAGCAATAAGAGCTATTTTAAAAGGGAAGGTTCAACAGGCTTACTACTAAATCCTAAATGACCATACATAAATTAAAAGTAAGTATATTAAAAGAAGTCAAAGACTAAAGAAATTATTTGTAACATATTTAATGTACACAGGGTTAATATCTTTAAAGTAAAAAAGAGCTTAAACAAATTATTAAGAGAGATAGCATTATCTCTCAATGGGCAAAGGAAGGACATTTCATGATAGGAAAAAACTAGAAAAAATTTAGAAAGATGGTCAATCTCACTAGCAAAAAAATCATAATTAAAAATAAATTAATTTATCACTTTCCTGGAAAAAAATATCAAAATAAAAATGATATAAAATCCACTGCTGGAGACGTATAGTAATAATTGCACTTTCATCTATAGCTGCTATGATTCTAATTGATGCAGCTCTTTAGGAAAGCAATTTGGCAATATGTATAGAGAAGCACAGAAATGAAGTTACCTTTTGATCCAGTAATTTCACTTCTGGGAACCTGTCCTATGAAAACTATCCAAAATATGGGAAAAGGTTTACTTACTAAGATGTTTGTCACAGCATTATTTGTAATTCTGAAAAAATAAAAACAATCCAAATTTCTAATATGGGAATAGTTAACTAAATTACCATGCATCACTTGTTGGATTTTATGTGGCCACTAAAAATACAGTGAAAAAACTAAATAGGAAAATGCTTATTCTATAATTAGAATGTTCAAAATATCATGCGCACAAAGATACCCAATTAACAAGAGTTGGCATATAAATGGTAAAACTATGGTGTTTTTAAATCTCCCCCATCCCACCCTGCTGTGAGAAAATTCTTTGCTCATGACAGTTTCCCACCTTAAACGTCCACATAGTCAATTCCTTTCTTAGTGAAGACCTGGAGAGAACTTCAGTTTACATGTCATTGTGTCACTCTTCGGTTATTGTAAAGCTCAACCATCCCTGTTCATTGAATACCCTCCTTCTCCATTGCCATATGAGCCAGTCTTTCTCTTCTGAGCTTTGCCATTTGAAGAAACTTAGAGCTAGTCTGTCCTGTGGAACTTGGAGCCTCCTCTGGCCTCCACAAAGTGGTGGAGAAGCAATTAGCTTAAGAAATGAAAGGAATTTAAGGGTCTTCCACCAGTATAATGAGCTTCTCCTGACACCTCTTGCACAGAAGAAAGAAAGTGACTGTCTGCTCCCCACACTGCCCTACACATTAGGAATGGATTTGTGACACTCCACCTAGGTCAATGATAACACTGTATAAAGACTAAATAAGGCAAGGTAGACCATCCCTGACCTTCCCTAAGTAAAATACACTCCAGGTAGCATGACTGTGGTATAGTTCTATTGCTATTCAATCATTTTTAAATAAACTAGAACAAATAATTTAACTAAGCTTAATAAAGTGTTTACCTTGGGCCTGGCCCTAAGTGCTTGACATGTACTAATTCATTGAATATTCACAAAAGCCCTATCTGGCATGTGCTGTTATCATCCTTATTTCATAGATGGGAAAACTGAGGTACAAAGAAAGTAGATGACTTACCCAAGATCACCCAGCTAGCGAGTCAGGAATAGAACCCAGGCAGTCTGGCCCCACAGCCTATATTCTTAACCATATTTATAATCACCTCTTGTAATCTAGTTCCTACTACTTAGTTCATTTTGATACTCTTTATTAGGCTTCTCTGAGTTCTAATCATTGACCAGTGAAGAAAAACATGAATTTCATTTCACTTGTACCCTCTGACTCCTGCGCATTGTCAAAAGTATCTGTTATGGACTGAATCGTGTCCTCCAAAAATTCATATGTTGAGGTCCTAAAACCATAGGATCTCAGAATGTGAGCTTATTTGGAGACTGGATTTTTACAGAGGCAAAATTTCAAATGAGGTCCTTAGGGTATACCCAAATCTAATATGACTGTTGTCCTTATAAAAAGGGGAAATTTGGAGACACACACACAGAGGATGCTATGTGAAGATGAAGACAGAGATGGGGCAGTGCTTCTGCAAGCCAAGGAAAACCAGAGACTGCCAGCAGACAACCAGAAGCTAGGACAGCCATGGAAACACTTCTCTGTCCTGTCTCACAATGAACTAACACTGCCAACAGCTTTATGTTTGATTTCTAGTTCGTGGTACTTTGTTATGGGAGCCCAAGCAAACTAGTACAATACTTTTTCTCTTTACTGTTACCATTGTCTATCTACATACCAAAAATTAATTTTGCTCAAACCAAATAGCTGAGATTGAAATAGATGTAGGAGTTAGGTGAAGAGTAGAGATTCGTGATGGGATGGGATACTTTAGAACACTCATTTTAAAACTACATCATATAGCACCTGCACCGCAACATTTATGGCAGCAATGTCCACAATAGCCAAACTATGGAAAGAGCACAGATGTCCATCGACTGATGAATGGATAAAGAAGAGGTGGTATATACATATACAATGGAATATTACACACCCATCAAAAAGATGAAATCTTACCATTTGCAACGATGTGGATGGACTAGAAGGTATTATGCTAAGTGAAATAAGTCAATCAGAGAAAGACAATTATCACATGATCTCACTCATATGTGGAATTTGAGAAACAAAACAGAGGATCATAGGGAAAAAATAAAGCAAGATGAAACCAGAGAGGGAGAAAAACCATAAGAGACTCTTAATCATAGGAAACAAACTAAGGGTTGCTGGAGGGGAGAGCGTAGAGAGATGGGGTAAATGCGTGATGGACATTAAGGAGGGCATGTGATATAATGAGCACTGGGTGTTATATAAGACTGATGAATCACAGACCTGTACCTCTGAAACCAATAACACATTATATGTTAATTAATTGAATTAAAATAAAAAAAATTTTAAAAACTACATTATACAAAGCCTTAAGATTCCATATAGTTATCTGAAGAGGTCTTTTCCATGAGGTCAAAGAGGGGACAGAGAGCAGAACTCTGGAGCTCTGCCACCTTCACATACACTCAACTTTAATGAAAGCCAGTCCACTTTTCTCTGTTGCAGAATTTGTGTTCAAACTAAGATGTTGTTTGAAGAAAAACTTCCATTGCATTTTAAAAGGTCAAGAATACTGATTTAAAAGCAAAGCTTATTTCTCGCCTTGATACAATTTTATCAAGTCACTACTATGTGCCAAGCAACATTTTAAAATCCATGGACCAATTGTATTGTCCCACAGGAATCCTGTATTTTAAAATACAGGGTTAAACAGAAAATTTGAAATTAAAAAAAATTTGATCTGAGTATAGCCGACACACAATGTCAGATTACTTTCAAGTGTACAATATAGATATCTGATGAGTTTACACACTATGCTATACTCACCACAAGGGTAGCTGCCATATCTCACCATACAACACTATTACACTATCATTGACTATTCCTTTTGTTGTGCCTTTTATTCCCATGACTTATTCTTCCCGTAACTGGAAGCCTTTACTCCCTCTCCCCTTCACCCATGTCATCCACCCTCTCACTCTCTTCTCCCCTCTGACAACCACCAGTTTGTTCTCTGAACGAATAGATCTGATTCTGCTTTTTATTTGTTTATCCATTTGTTTTTTGGGGTTTTTTTAGATTCTGCAAGTAAGTGAAAGCATATGGTATTAGGATTTTTGGTCAATCTGACTTATTTCACTTAACATAATAATCTCTAGGACCATCCGTGTTGTTCCAAATGGCATACTCTCATCCTTTTTTATGGCTGTGTAATATTCTATTGCATTTATACACTACATCATTCTTACCCATTTGTCTACTGAGGGATGCTTAGGTTGTTTCCATATCTCAGCTATTGCAAATAATGTTGCAATAATCATAAAGGTACATATATCTTTTTGGGTTAGTGTTTTCATTTGGGGGGGCATATACCCAATAGTGGAATTATTAGACCATATGGTATTTCTACTTTTAGTATTTTGAGGAACCTCCATACCGTTTTCCACAGCCTTTGCATCAATTTACATTCCCACCAACAGTGCACGAGGGTTCCAGGTTCTTCACATCCTTGCCAACACTTGTTAATTGTTATCTTTTTTATTGTAGCCATTCTGACAGGTATTAAGTGATATCTCATTGTAGTTGTGATTTGCATTTCCCTAATGACTAATGATGTTGAGCATCTTTTCATGTGTATGTTGGCCATCTGTATGCCTTCTTCAGGAAAATGTCTATTTAGGTCCTTTGCCCATTTTTAATCAGATGGCTTTTTGGTGTTGACTAGTATAAGTTCTTTACGTATTTTGGATAGTAAACTGTTATCAAATATATCATTTGCAAATATGTTCTCCCATGCAGTAGGTTGCCTTTTTGTTTTGTTGATGGTTTCCTTCACTGTGCAAAAGCTTTTTATTTTGATATGGTCCCAGTAGTTTATTTTTGCTTTTGTTTCACTTGCCAGAGGAGACATCTCTAGAAAAATGTTGCTACAGCCAATGCCAGAGAGATCACTGCTTACGTTCTCTTCTAGGATTTTTATGCTTTCAGGTCTCGCATTTAAGTCTTTAATAAAAAACTGACATTTTTAAGTAATAGCTAACTAATTAGTTCATTTTTAATCATCAAGACATGTATTATCCAATCAAAATTTATTTAACTTTCAGGCCAAAAAGCAATGTTACCCTGTATAGTCTTAGTAAGTGTAAGATTTTCTTTCTGTTTGAATATTGCAAATAGGTAGTGATTTCCATTTTTGAATTTCAAATCCCTACAGTCTGTATTCCCCAGGCTTAGAATAATAGATTGAGGGGGTTTTAGCAAAATTAAAAATATAAAGTTTTTCTATTAAATAAAGAATAAAAAGAGAAGCAATAGAGATTAGTTTGTTTCCAGACATTTCAAAAAGCAATCAACAAAATGAGTTTATAGGTTTTTAGGAGGCTGGAGTTTGATAGTTGGGGATTATGTATGACCGAGGAGGAGGAGTCTTCAAAGGTATTAAGTCCAGAATACTCTGGAATACAATAGCCACTGAAATGATTTTCACGTCTACTTCAAATTAATTTGGGCATTTTCTTAGCTTTTAAAAAACAAAAGAATCACTGTGTGATCAAATATACACCTTGTGTATATGTGTGTAGGACATTGCACTAAGCAGAGGAGCCCAGCCCAACAGCAAACCAAGACAGCTGGCCTGGGAAGAACTGGTGGGGGCCATAACCATTCAACAGGAGGCAGGCCTGGCTGGCAACCTCTGCTCCTTCCTGCTACTGACCTCTACCAACCCCACTCTGTCAGGAACTGAAGGCACCTTTATCTTCACTCACTGGACCAAGAGATGTTTCCTCTGAGATATTTTTTTTTATTATTGTAAATTGTAATTCGAGAGAAAGATGACTGTTCATGCTGCCACAAGTGTCACTAAATCTTAATCCTTAAAGATTTGGCTTGCATATTATCAGACAAGAAATATCAACTCCACTCTCTTTAAAATAATACACTAGCCTCTGGGGGAAAACATCAAAAGGGAAGAAATTCAAGGAGTGAGACTGTAAATTCATGATCCTGATTTTCAACAAAAGTTCCAATATTTATGTATCCAAACAACTATTGTTTCCTTTACAGAAGATACCCACAAAGCTATAAACATTCCCACAATGATTCCATTGTCTAAAGATGACCGGGAAATACTTATGGAATTTCCTTCAGAGTCTGAGACATTTTCTTTTGAACAACCTCAAAGGTGATAATTCACTTTGTGCAAGTTACTTAACATCTTTGAGCCTACATTTCCTCACAGCCACATAGTGATATAATAGTACCTATTTCACTGGGCTTTTGTAAAGGTTAAATGAGAAAACCTGCAAAGAGTACTCGGCACAGGGCCTGGCACCCAGCAAGTGTTCACTAAATGCTGTTAGGATTATTAGGAGTATCATGACAATTGCCACAGTTCCTAGAGGATGTAAGATTTTTTCTCAGTGTTGAAGGGCTTTTGAAAATAAGTCTTAAATCAGGTGGTGATCCAACCAGGTAACACAGTTGAATGTCAACAGCAAGAAGAGATGAGAAAACAAGAAATATATTTTCCTTTTCTAGTCTATCAATTGGAATTTTTTTGAAGGGATCTCAGTAATTTGCTAAATAATGGCAGTACGCTTAAAATAAGCATGATCTTCTAATGTGTCTCGTCTGAAAGAAACAGAGAATTCTTGCAACGAAGTCTTCCTGGCAACGTGTGGCCTCCTCACAGGTCACTGTTCACCCAGTCAGGCCCGGTTCAGCCCAGTGGGAGGTAACAAATGTGAAGATGTGCGTGCACACGGAACTAACACAAACGAGCACCTGTGCACTTCTGCTTTGGAACCCTCTCTCATCGTACCTCCTTCCTGTGCTGTTCGTCTCCCTCTCAGCCTTTGAGAAGAAGAGAGAGAGAATTTTCTTAGAAGATTCATGTGTCTGTGTCATCCGTGTGTATGTCATTCCACTGAAAATGGAGAATCTAAATTGTGAGTGTGACAGAAGTTTCAACTCTTCAATTCCTATTTCTCAGCATCAAATTCCATCCATACCTATACTTTCCGTTCATAACTTCAAAATTGCTTTGTAAGTGGCTTCCTCAGCATTACCCAGGCCCAGGTGGGAACTCTGTCTTTCCCTGAGTTAAAGGCTGCCAAGCAGTAGTAATATCACTAAAACATTAAAATCAATAACCCTAAAATGCTAGGGATTTTCCTTACATAAAAACCATGTCTTTTCTGTTTATTATATCAAAGTCTATTAGAAGTTCCTTAGTTATAGAGAAACAAAAGAGAAGGGACGGGGGAATACAGTGAGAAAGAACATAGCGTGCCAAACCCCCTGATAATGAAGGCCCATTATGAGAAAGCTGGAAGTCTGTGGACAAAGGCTTGCCTTTGATGCTCACATATCATAGCAATTACTCCACATGAGGACATTCAGATTCTCAGGCTCCTTACCCTGTTTACAAAGGACCAATGTTTGTCTTTGGCGGTAGCAAGTTTAGGAAACTCCATTAGTAACTCTAAGCATGAAACTGGTATGTAGCACAAAAAAGAAAAGTATATGTCCTGGCTTGGTGCATATATTGCTGCATGCGTGAGTAAGGAATTCTGAGGCGGAGGTTAACCAACCAGTGGGAACTGATGACATTTTCCTTCTGAGCCTTGCAACTTATTTCCCAAGAGAATTAAATCACAAGCTAGAAAAACCTTAGAGCTGTTCGGGATCTTGCAGCTTAAGGGATCTTCTTCATTATACCAATGAGGAAACTAAGTACCAAACAGGTTATGTCACTAACTCAGAGTCAAACCAGAATTTTTTTCTAGGTCCAGTGAGGACATGGTTCTCCCAACTTGAAGACCACAGCATTGTTTTCAGCTCTTGCTGTTTACTTCTTAGTTTTTTTGGGAGACAGAAGTATCTCATCTCACTACGTACCCTCTTCCACTTCCCAGATCTCATAATCAACTTCATTAGGGAATTGCCTTACATTAAAGAGATACAGAACACATTAGCAAAGAGTTTGTGGGTGTCTCTAGAGAGGGTTTAAACAAGGAGAAGGAGCTCTCTATTAAGGGGATATTTTAAGTGCAGTCTTTACTAGAGGCAGAGGCACAGAAGAGCAGTCTTCTGAAATTCCTTTCATGTTCCACGATTCTTCCGTTAGATACTCCCTATGGTAAAAATTAAGTGTCAAGAGGCCTCCTAGCAAGTTGACATCGAAATGAGAATTTCATCTTAGATAAGATGCAGAACTAATCTCTGATTTAATCCTACTAAGCTCTGTGCCCAGTTTCTTCAGGTTAGCTGGAGTCCAATATCGACAGAGGTTAAACAAATCAGAGCAGACACGGACAATGAGAACACGGTTTTCAGAGTTATTTGAAGATTGTCTCTGCCTTGCCAGCTCACGGCTTGCAGCAAGTGAGTAAACTTAGATTAACCCTAGATTAATTCAAAGACAAAAGAACCTCCAGCCAAGAGACTAAGATAGGGCCGAGGGGAAGGGGGGAAGAAAAATATGCTATGTCCTAATCACGGGAAAAGAACAGGCTGTCCAAGCCAATTCTGTTCTGATCTATGAGATCAATTGCATCTGGAGCTCTTTGGCTACTGGCAGTAAGCACAGGGACAGCAGTGCAATGCTAAGGAAGGATGACCTCATTGAAAAGAGGAACCATGGCTACCAACCTCCCTTTCTGACCCTCCCTCACTGAGCCTGCCCTCTCCATCCTCAGCCATGGCTGGATTGCCAGTTGTCCGGTGAAGCATAGTTTAGTCTGCAAAGAATGTTGATATATCAAACCTACAGTCTCTTTTCCAATCAACCAAATAAGTATCTTCCTGTTCAAATCCATCTCAAAATTCAAATGAATAGAAATTAGCCAGCTTTCAAATGCTTGGTCTTCTCTTTCCCTGAAAATTCTCCGTTGGGGCTACCTCTACAGACTACAGTTAGGGGAAATTTAATCCTCTCCCTTGTCCCTCTTCAACACTGAGTGCACCCACATCAGTGTGGAGCATGGTTTGTCATTCAACGCCAGGGCCAAAGAAGATACATGTCATTATAGCTTAAGTTTATGTAACTAGGTTCCTCCTCAAAGGAAAAGCTAGGGTCTTTTTCTTTGTCTTTTCCCCTTCTTTCACTTATTTCCTTCTTCAGGAAACACTGGAAAACAAAATGGATATGGTCTTTATGAACCACTTCGATTAGTGATCAGACCAGAGTGGAAATGGTATGGAAAGGGAGTCAGAGAAAGAGTACAGATAATGCTTGAGTCAGACAGGGACTGGGAAAACAGAACTTCCCTAATAGCAGGGAAAAAACACATTGGGGTGGGGACAGAAAGGCTTACACTGGCTTCATTTTTTTTTTTAATGGCATAGAAGGCCTCTTGGACTTCAGATAACTCTTGCAAAATATTTTGATGGATTGAGTGCAAAAAGTGAATCAAACATATGGATTAAATTTTCATTATAATACAGATGGGATTTTTTTTTATTATTAAATTAAGTAAAATGTTTGGCAAAGTATATTTGGTTCTGGCCAAACCCAGAACATTTGAAAAACAGTTTTGAGATATTCAGTGAAGTGAACACAAAGCCAGGTTTACCCATCCCTAGAGTTTGGAAAAATGAAATTTGGCTCATCAAGGTTTGATTCAGTGTCAAATGTATTTGTGGGGAAATAAGTTTCTTCAACACCAAAATTGCCTACGTGCCTTAGGAGAGCAGTGGAAATGCCCAATAGTTACTGAATAACTCAGCCTGCCCAGCGCCATAAAAGGCAGCAATCCAGTGACCTGAGAAAAAGGTGAGCCACTCCCCTCTTCCCTAACCAAGACATTAAGAACTGAACAAAAGTCAGTGTATTCTGTGTTTGCAACTATGCTGTCTAGCCTAGAAAATTAGCACAAAGCAGCAAATGAATAGGAAATGCTCATTTGAGAGAAAGGTCATCACTGTAGCTGGATGGCTGACAAGGGGCTTTTATTATCTGCATTGACCAGAAGAATTCAGAAAGGCAAAGGACAATAACAATATTGATGAAAGGTAAGGTCATATTGTTGGATATTTTTTCCAGGCATTAAGAACTTCATTTTACTTATTTGAAAAAAAAAAATCCCAAAGGAATGCATGGAAATTTTTGGCACTCTAATGCCAGTCTATTTGACTATCTTTCCATCAATCCATGGGTTACTGGAAAACTCTTTTTTTTTTTTTAATCCATCTATCAGCAACCCATCAGAACATGACTATACATGAAATTTTAAGTTTAGCAATCTTTCATTCCTGTACATGGCCATTGTGAAACTCCATTCTACCCATGGTAAAATTTCAGCTTCCTGCCAGTGTTTTAGGGGAATGGGCTCACCTAAAGAGCCAAGTTTTCTGGGAAACTGAATGTCCTAATTATCAAGCCCCAGCATCAAGCCAGTGGAAGTTTGTATTTAAACCACTTTGAGTTGAAGTATTTGTCAATCTATGATCCACTCTCCTGTATTCTCACATAGGGACTATGTTGTATTGCAAGAATGCTATAAAGGTGGATGAGGCCAACAGGGCTATTTGCCTCTCCACAACACAATCTCAGCTTGCAACACTTTTTTTTTTGAAGATTTTATTTATTTATTTATTTGAGAGATAGAAAGAGACACACACAGAGAGAGCAAAGGAGATAGTGAGAGAAAGCATGAATGGGGAGGAGAGGGAGAGCCGACTCCCCGCCAAGCAGGGATCCTGATGTGGGACTTGGTCACAGGACTCTGGGATCATGACCTTAGCCGAAGGCAGCCACTTAACTGACTGAGCCACCCAGGTGCTCCATACCACTTTTTTTAGTACTTGTATTTTCTTTGTATGGTGCATGAATCAGGAAAACAGAATCACTATAGGTATTGAAAACACAGAGGAATTTAATACAAGGATTTATCAGCTTATGCAAGCACTGGAAAAGTTAGGTGGTCTGAAGATCAGGGATACTGATGCTAGCATTTAATAACTCAGGAAATAAAGGCTTCATAGGAGACGGGTACTGCTGACCTGAGCTAACTGTGGTACAAGGGCAGGTGACTCTCAAGGGGTTATATAGAAACACTTCGGAAAACCATATGCCTGCCCAAACTGTGTCTAGAAAATGGCCTCTCCTTTTTCACATTCTACATTTTGTGCAAGTGCCTCTCATTGATAAAATCAAAACCTAAACCCTTCTAGTAAAAGGAAACTGAGTTTCCAGACTTCCAGTGCCTACACATGAGAGAGAGTCTGGAAGGAATAAAATGATGTCAAATATTGCTGAGCACCCTACTACTTACTCAGTGGGTTTGTCTTCCACAGCCCACTCCATTCCTTTCCATCTTTTATTTTTGCGGTAGTTAACAAGGTAATGGCTAGAAAATCTGCTACCTTATTTATTAAGAATAAACAGTCATGAGCGAAGACACTGAGACATTTATGAAAAACAGTGTAGGTGAGTGGTAGATACTGGACCAGACATATGAACCTGGCTCTGCCAATTACTAGCTATATTATATTAATATTTCTGACCATAGGTTTTCTCATCTGAAAAATGGAAATAACAATGCCATACCTTCCTTTCCCAAAGATGTCGCAAGCATCTAATGATTTATACATTTCTAATTACTTCACAAACTATCCTGTACTATAAAATGTAACTCATTCTTTCACCATAATTAGTGCTTATTTATTCTAGGGCATAGAATTAGACATTTCAGGAGTGTAACATCAAGACAAATAATAGTCACTGTGCCCTAGAAATTTACCACTTAGTAGAAGAGTAGAGAACATTAATAAAAAACAAGATGTAAAGTAGAATAGCGTAAGGGCCATAACGAAGTGCAGAAAATAACAATTTCGTCTAGAAGAACTATTACCTCCATCTGGAGAAATGTGGAAGGTTTTTTTGACCCAGCTCTCTCATCTTCTGTCTGATTCTTCTGTTTGATTCTTCTGTTTGATTCCTGGATTCCCACTTTCATGTACTTTTCATGTATTTCTATAGATGTCCTCATCTTAATGCCATCAATTATCCATCCAATTCCTTTTACTCCCTTGTAATTGCTTTAATTCAGTCTGATCACTGTTTGCCTACACCACTGCAATACCTTCCTCATGAACCTGTCTGCCCCCAAGCCTGCCCTCATCATACTGACCATCTCATTCCACCCAACCCACAACCTTATAGAAGGTTCATCTGTCCTCTGTACTACTCTTAGAATAATCTATCTCGAATGCAAATCTAGTTGCACAATCATCTATTTAAAATCTCTTCAAAGAACAACCTCTAATTTCAGGATGAAGTTGAAAAGCCTTCACTTAGCACACAAGGTCCTCTTCGATTTGGCCCCAGTTTCCCCTCTCTAAACTGAAATGTAGGAATGTGCCTTCATGCATGAACTTCATGACACCTATGTACCATACTCAAAACAGCATTTTTTTTGCTTCCTGATTCATGACAGTGTTGAGTAGTATAGCTGTGACCCTTAAAATGAGAGATTAGATCTGGGAGATTGGTGACCTAGGGAACAAAAGGGCTGGCTGGAGAGAATAAAAGAGAAAAAATTACAAGAAAGGAGGAAGAAAGGTAAAACACACCATTTGTATCACCTGGTTTATGTGATACTGCATATGGGAGTCCTGACTCAAACTTATTGTCTGGTATGCAAGGAAGGATTCACTGGGGTGGGGGGGAGGGGGGAGCACTCAATGCAGAGTCAGTGCAAGTAAGATTCTTCTTTTCTATGTGGAGACCAGAAGTCAGGAACGGTCTGAATATCTTTATAGGGTAGAGGAAGAATCAGTTTTAGAGAGAAGCCTTACTTGATTACATGAACCTCCCCTGTACAGATTGTTCTCCAAATGTTTTCTGGTGGGATGTGGTTGTTGCAATTATTATGATTATCT
The DNA here is from genome assembly GCF_002007445.2 of Ailuropoda melanoleuca. Taxonomy (NCBI): domain Eukaryota; kingdom Metazoa; phylum Chordata; class Mammalia; order Carnivora; family Ursidae; genus Ailuropoda; species Ailuropoda melanoleuca. The sequence continues at coordinate 46,776,111 of NC_048220.1, forward strand.
AATATAGCATGTTACATTTTCTCAAATGCTGCCATAAACATCTCATTTAAGGATCAACTTCTGGGCCCTCCAAATTAAAGGATAGAGTTTTCAAAGGGTGCCCAGGCTACTTGCCAGGCTAACTAAAATGGTTATCATATGCCATGTTTTTATGGATGCTTTGAACTCTCTATTAGGTCTTGGCAAAACTAATGTGTTTAATTAGGTGTTACTTAAAGCTAACATGGCAACATAGTAGAGTCTCAAAAATACTTAAATGAATGAATAATCACAAACCTTTGTGCTAGGAGCTCAGATCATCTCTTTAAGAAAATCAGCTAGAGGAGTATAGAGGATCAAAGGGAGTAGGTAGTGTGAGAACACACGAAGGCTGGTGTTGACTGCTGACTTGCCTCTCTTTGTTCTCCTGAAGCGTAGGACTGGTCTGGGTGTGTTCCTGCATCTAAGGGTGGGGAAGGAGTGCGCAGGGAGGGAAGAAAGGATCCTTTTATTTTATAATTAATGGAATAACTAAGATTTTTGAACATTTTTCTTGGAGATTTAAGGGACCATGATTTTAATGCTGTATGACTGAACTAGTGATTGGTTTATATCAAGAATATTCAAAATTAACTTTTTCACAAACCTTTCTCCTTGACTCAAACACCAAAAGTTTGTCAACATCAACTTAGAGAGACGGAACGAAACAAATGTGGTTTAGAATCCAAATTGAAACTTGAAAGGATACATAAGCAATGCTTTTCAATCACTTCACAGATCATTATCCCTTCCTTTTTCCTCCCTTCTGAAGTTCTCTTCCGAAATAACTAGATCTTTGTGTTCTGAAGCTTCTAAAGTTTCTGGCAGGATCCATATGACTTGATTCGGACCACAATACAAATACCCTGCTGGGGCAAAGTGAAAGCCACAAGTGTTTTCACTTGGTACATCTGGTCACCTAGTCTTCTGACTTCTTTCCCAGAGCAGTATCGTCCCCAAATTTCTTAATATCCTTTTGGAGAACCATGAGGACTCCTTCATTTACAGTGGAATCTTACAAAGAGGATATATTTCATGGCTTTAGATTTCTTCAGGGAAAACTAAGATTGTTATTGGAGCCTTAAAGATTTTTTTAAGCTAGTGATGGCTCTCTAATTAGGGAAGGGATGAAAAATAACATTTGGGAAAAGCATGGCTGTTTTTCATAATTTTTGTATTTGTTTCCTATGATAACTGTAACAAATCACCACAACGCTGGCGGCTTAAAACAATTCACATTTACTCTCTTACAGTTTTGGGGGTCAGAAGTCTGAAATCAGTTTCACTGCGGCAAAACGAGTGTACCTCAGTTGGCTCTAGAGGAGAATCTGTTTTCTTGACTTTTCCATCTTCTAGAGCTGTAGTGCTTGTATTCCTTGGCTCATGACCCCTTCTACAATTATCAAAGCCAGCCATGTGGCATCTTGGATTCAGTGGTCACACTAACTTTTTCTGTCAGCCTTGTTCTGTCTTTCTCTCTTACAAGGGTAACTGTAATTGCATTGGGTCCACCCAGATAATCCAGAATAATTTCTCTATCTCAAAATTCTTTTCTTTTAAATATTTATTTATATATTTTAGAGAGAAAGAGAGAAAGGATGGGGGAAGGGGCAAAGGGAGAGAATCTTCAAGCAGACTCCCCGCTGAGTGTGGAGCCCAACTCAGGGCTCAATCTCACGAACCATGAGATCACGACCTGAGCCACCCACATGCCCATCTACCTCAAAATTCTTTTTTTTTTTTTAAAGATTTTATTTGTTTATTTGACAGAGAGACAGCCAGCGAGAGAGGGAACACAGCAGGGGGAGTGGGAGAGGAAGAAGCAGGCTCCCAGCAGAGGAGGCGGAAGTGGGACTCGATCCCAGAACGCCAGGACCATGCCCTGAGCCAAAGGCAGAGGCCCAATGACTGCGCTACCAGGCGCCCCCTACCTCAAAAATCTTAATCACATCTGCAAAGTCTCTTGCCACCTAAGATAGCATGCACTGTTTCCAGGAATGAGGACTTAGATACCTTTTGGGGGCCATTATTCAACCTACCACATTTTTGCTTTTAATTTTCACAACTATACCTACACACAGACATTGTTATCCCCATTCTACAGATAGGGCCACTGAGGCACAGACAGATTAAGAAATGTATCATTATTTCAGGTAATAAGCAGCACAGCCAAAGTTCAAATCCAACTCTTCCAGGTTTATGGAAGAAAAGAAGGAAAACCAGAAATACAAAGCAACACTGATGATAACTTTTTCACATCTTTTTTCCCAAATTCCTTTCCCATCTTTTTACACAGCAGGGAAAACTGTGTTTTACACAGTCCCTTTACATCTGCTGGCACTTGGCAGAACAAAAAACTCTCGATTTCCAGATGTGGAATTGGAAAATAATGGTCACTGGCCATTGGTTGGGACTGAACTTCATATTTTATCTAAATCCCTTTTATGACTTTTTTCACTTTTCAGCTTATATTATAAAGGCACTTTTTGGTCCTTTCAATGTGCCAGTCACTGTTCAAAGCAACCTTATAGCATCAACTCATTTAACCCCTGAATACAACTCAGCTGTAGGTGCTATCACTACTTTTAGTTTTTTCATTTCACAAATGAGAAAATTGAACTGCATAGTGGTTAAGTAATTTGATTAAATTTCCATCAGGGATCGAGTCTAGTGTCAGGCTCAGTGGGGAGTCCGCTTCTCCCTCTACCCCTCCCCCTGCTCGTGATCTCTCTCTCTCACACACACACTCTCTCTCTCTCAAATAAATAAATAAAATATTTTTAAAAATCTTTTTTTCACAGACTAGGATTCAAGCCCAGGTATCTTTAACCACTAGGTACTATACTATACAGGCTAATGCTTATATATATTTTAAACTTCTTCTATAAGAGGAGGCTCTATTCTTTTTTTAAAAAATTCTTATTTATTTATTTGAGAGACAGCAAGCATGAGAGAGTACAAGCAGGGAGGGGAGGAGGGGCAGAGGGAGAAGGGGAAGCAGACTTCCCACTGAGTGGGGAGCCTGACACAGGGCTTCATCCTAGGATCCTGGGATCATGACCTGAGCCGAAGGCAGACACTTAACTGACTGAGCCACCCAGGTGCCCAGAGGAGGCTTTATTTTGATTTCCCTTTTTTTCCCAAATCACCGAGTATAGTTTACTACACATGATAGGCCTTTAGGTGCTGAATAAATAAATGAAAACTGATTATTACTGTTACTTCTGTTTTTCTCATATATTTTTCCTGAATATATGCCTTCAGAACCTTACCACTCAATGTGTGGTCTCCAAACTAGCAGCAGAGAGATCACATGGAGCCTTATGAGAAATGGAGACCCCCAGGCCCCACACCAGACCTACGGAATCAGAAACTGCGTTTTAGTAAGCTTCCCATGTGATTCACGTGCACATTAAAGTTTGAAAACCACCCTTTAAAGTATATATATTAGATTTAACAAACTTAGTACACAATATCCATATGGTTCTCTCACTCTTTTATACACTTGAATGCTGTGGCTCTGGTCTCTTTAATTCCATCCTAAGTCTAAAGTTATATGATTTGTCCAGTTTCATAAAAGCCATTCCTTTTGAAAGCATTTGTTTCTGTGTTAGAAAAGCAGTGTTACTTAAGGAAAATATTAGTAGTTTTTTTTTCCTTCAAACCAAGTATACAAAAATCTTCCCTGCCCCCAAGCACATGTACAGACCAGGCTTTAGCAGGCTGCCCTGCAGGTGAGCTGGAGAAAGTAGAACAAGGACTCGAAACCTCTCCCTGGTACAGGGGAGGAAGCTGCTTATCACCATGACCTAAAATAAAGCCCCTAAAGAAGCTCGTATGTTTCAACCATCAGGACAGTTTCATAGCAACCCTCTCACCTTCTCACACTCACCTCCAGGTCATAAGCAGCAGAGCTCCAGACCCTGTGGCACCTGGCTGCAAAAACTTGTGAGTAAAGAAGAGAATGATATAGATCAACCAAGGAAATGCCTTCTAAAGAATCTGAAGGGTGGTTGGTGATGCCAAGACTGAGGAATCCCTTTCTAAACTAAGAGTTGATACAACTATAAAGATAAAGGACTCACACAGCATGGAGGGAGATCAGATCACCACAGATCCCTGCTCTTGACATTGGCAATCAAATCAACCTGACTCCTAAAGTGGGACAGGCAAATCAAACTGCAAAGAAACCAACAACTTCAGACAATCTACCCTACTTCCCCTTCAGAACTCAGTTGACTGTACTAGACTTTCTGTTTTGATATTTTAATCTCCATCAACATAAAAAAGTATTGGTAGATTGCTACAATTAACATGATATCTTCAATCTATAAATACAGAGGATGCTGACACCCCACCATCTGCAGGGTGGGCATTTTTGAGACTTTTAGCCTCCAAACTTGGATTTAAACAGCCTGACCCTAAGTGTATTTAACTAAGGACCTTTTCTTCTGATCAATATCAAGTACTAGAAAATGAATTGACCTGCACTCCTGAATCAGTCAAAACCTAGACAAAATATATGAAACAATAGCTTTCAAGACATAGGACATAGGCAACAAATGACAATGATTTCTGAGAAACATTAAACAAATTCAGTAAGCCCTAATCACCAACTTACTTCCTGGGCAGTTTCCAGGCTGCAGCACCAGGAGAAGATACCAAGGTAGAGCCTGACGTTCTCCCTGAGTTGAGGTGACATAGCTGGGAGTGTGGGGAGGCTAGTTTGCAGGTCAGAATGCCAGTGGGGAAAGAGATATCAAAGAGAGAATGTGAGATCTGCAGAAGGACTCCCTGGAGTATTCACCTGAGCACTGATCATCACAGGAATGAAAGGTAACCATCAGATGACAGGGAAAGAACCATATGAAAGGATTAAAGGGAACAAAACTTGAGCATATATGGAACAGGGAAGAGTGCCTATTTCCACTGGCCAGAAATGGAAAACCTCATAATTTGCAGGGTATTGGATAGGCTACCATATTAGTTTTCTATTACCGTGTAATAATTTACCACAAATTGAGAAGCTTGAAAACAATACCCATTTATTATTTTAGTTACATAGATCAAAAGCCCAGGCAGGCTTGACTGAGTTCTTGGCTTAGGGTGTCATAAGGCCAAAATCAAGGCTTAGTTGGGCTAGGCTCTTACCTGGAGGCTCTGGGGAAGAATCTGTTTCCAAGTTCATTTTGGTTATTGACCGAATTTGGTTACTTGGCAGTTATAAGACTGAGGTCCCCGTTTTCTTTCTGGCTGTTGGCCAGGGATTGCTCTCAGTTATTAGAGGCCACTCACAGATCCTTTCCGCATGATCCCCTTACATTTTCAAGCCAGTAATGACACATATGACACATCAAATCACCCTTCTGCTTAGAATATTTGACCTACTTTTCTGCAACCATTCAGAAACAAGTATCTGCTTTTAAAAAGCTCATATAAGTTAGGTCTACCTGGATCATCTCTCTATCTTAAATTCAACTTATTAGCAACAATTATATCTGCAAAATCTCTTTTCCCATGTATTGTAACATAATAATGGGAATAACACCTGAGGTCAAAAACATAGAAGCCATCAGGATTCTGCCAAACAGAAGTACTCAGAAGGGTCTTCTGGTAGCAGTGGTAAAAATAGCCCTCCACTAACTGCTTCCCTGATCCAGATTAACAAAGTTTACAAGCAAGACCTAAAAGCACCAAACTATTTTCAGGTTACTTAACTACACCCCAGAACAAAATTCTAGAATACCTATAGAACACCAAAAAAATAAAGCAGCCAAAAAGGTAAAAATCGCAATATCTGGCATCTAATAAAAAAAAAAAAATCAGGCCTGCAAATCAGCAGGAATGTCTGACCTATAATGAAAAGATAAATTAAACCATCAATACCAACTCAGAACTGATAGCAATGACAGAATTATGGACAAAGATCTTAACATAGTTATCATGTCTATATTCCATATGACAAAGATGCTACAGGGAAAACTAACCATGCTAAGGAAAAATGTGGAATATATATATTATTTTTAAAAGATACACAATGATGTTTTAGAGATGAAAAATACACTATGTGGAATTGATGTATTAGATATTGCAGAAGAAAATATTAGTGAACTGGAAAACAGTAATAAACACTATCCGAAACAAAACACACAGAGAAAAAAATAAAAATAAACAAATAAACAAAACATTCACAAGATATGGGCAACTTCAAGTGCCCAACATAGATATAGTTGGAATCTTCAAAGGGGAACAGAAACAATGTAAGAAATAATGGCTGAGAAACTTCCAAATTTGTTGGAAACTATAAATCCACAGATCCAAGAGATTCAACCAACCCCCAAGCATTAGAAAAATGAGGGAAAATATCTTTCAAATTTCATAACATAATTCAAATTTCATAATTATAATCAAATTTCTCAAATACAGTGATAAAAAGAAAATCTTAAAAGCAACCACAAAAAATGATCATAATATGTACAGAAGAACAAAGCATGAACACATTTCTCATCAGAAACAATGCAAATAAGAAGACAGTGGAGCAACACCTTTAAAGTACTAAAAAAATTATTATCGACATAGAATTCTACACCCAACAAAAATATCTATTTTAAATGAAGGTGAAATAAAGATTTTTTTAGATATACATCAACTGAAAGAGTCCCATCACCATCAAACCTGCACAAAAAGGAGTGTTAAAATTGCATGGAGCACTGGGTGTTACATGCAAACAATGAATCATGGAACACTACATCAAAAACTAATGATGTACTGTATGGTCACTAACATATTATGATAAAAAAATATGCACACACACACATACACAAACACACAAAAGAAAACTTTTGGTCACAGGGAAAATGATACCAGATAGAAATATGTATCTAAATAAAAGAAAAAATAACATCAGAAATGGTAGCGACAGGGTAAATATTTATCATTTATTTATTATAGGAATAACTTTAAAAGATAATTGGCCATGCAAAACAGGGAATGGCAAACTTTTTTCTGGAAAGCGTCAGAGAGTACATATTTTAGGCATTGTGGGTCATACAGTCTTTGTGGCACTACTCAGCTCTGTGGTTCTATCATGAAAGCATCCATTAAAAAGTATGTAAATGAATTGGTATGGCTATGATACAGTAAAACTTCATTTACCAAAAAGGTGGCAGGCTGGTTTGGCTACTGGACCTTAGTTTGCCAATCCCTGATTTAAAGCAAAAATAATAATGATGCAGTGTGGAATTTATGATACATATATATAGAAGGAAAAGGTTTGACAACTACAACATATAGGCCACAAGGTGAGAATTAGAAATTTATTGTTGTAAAGTTCTAAACTTATATGTGAGGCAGTATATCATTACTTGAAGATAGACTGTGCTCAGTTACATTAAATGTATACTATCTAAACACATCAGTGAAAAGACAGAGATTATCCAATTAGATAAAAATAAGACCTAACTAGATGCTATCTACCAAAAAAGTCACCTCTAAATTAACTTATCAATAAATTATAATTGAACAACTATAAATTAATAACTAAGTAAAAAGTAAAAAAAATGGAAATAGATATGGTATGCAAACACTAATAAAAAGAAAGCCAGAAAAGCTATATTGCTATCAATTAGAAAAGCCTTAAGAATGAGAAATATTGCAGTGGATAAAGTGGGACAATAAATAACAATAAGAGCCAATTCTCCACAAAGACGTAACAAACCTAAATGTGTATCTACCTAAGAACAGGAATTTAAAGGATAAATACACAAATCTATAATTTTAACTGAAGTTTCAACACTTGTCTTTCAATCACTGATAGGAAAAATGGACAGAAAATAAGTAGAAATATAGAAGAGCCTACCAACACAACCAAAACACTTAACCTGACATTTATAGATACTCCAGCCAACAACAGCGGAATACACATTCTTCTCAAGTGCACATGAATGTTCATCAAGATAGACCATATTCTGTGCCATAAAACAAACCTTAACAAATTCAAAAGAAAAGAAATTATACCACATATTTTCTGAACAAAGCAAAATTAAGCTAGAAATCAAAAATAGAATGGTATCTGGAAAATTCACAAATATCTGGAAATCAAACAACATACTTCTTTTTTTTTTTTTTAAGATTTTATTTATTTATTTGACAGCGATAGAGACAGCCAACGAGAGAGGGAACACAAGCAGGGGGAGTGGGAGAGGAAGAAGCAGGCTCATAGCAGAGGAGCCTGATGTGGGGCTCGATCCCAGAACGCCAGGATCACGCCCTGAGCCGAAGGCAGACGCTTAACCGCTGCACCACCCAGGCGCCCCCAAACAACATACTTCTAAATAACCCATGAGTCAAAGAGTTCTCAAGAGAAATTTTAAAATATTCTGAATTCAATGAAAGGGAAATACAACATCAAAATTTAAAAGTTAAATATGTACCTACCATACAATGCAGCTATTCCATTCAGGTAAATACAAATACCTATGAGAAAAGAAAAAAGAAAAAAGAAGAAAATTACGTCCATGCAATGATTTTTATATGAATGCCCTTAAAATCTTTATTTGTAATTGCTAAAAATTGGAAGCAACTCAAATGTCTATTAACAGGTGGACAGATAAATTTTGGTATATCCATACAGTGGAATTCTATCTGCAATAAAAAGGGATAAGCAAATTTTGGTGTATTCATGCAGTGTCATACTGCCTGGAATAGAAAGGAATGAATGAATGAATAAATAAATAAATTTTTTAAAATGCACACAACGGTATGGGTGAATTTTAAAACTTGTTATGTTGAGGGAAATGAGCCAGGCAAAACAGAATTCATATCATATGATTGCATTTATATAAGATTCTAGAAAATACAAACCAGTCCATAACAACAGAACAGCCTTTATCTGGAGGTAGGGAGTTGAGGGGAACAAGGTAGGAATTATAAACAGAACCAAACTTCTGGGGGTGATGGCTATGTTCACTATCACAATTATAGTGATAGTTTCAGGAGTATATAAATATGTCAGAATGTATCAAAATTGTACACTTTTAAATATGCACAGTTCTTCTTTGTCAACCTTGACAAAGCAGTTAAACATAAAAATAAATCAGGGAAATCCATGTGAACTTGTACAATTTCAGATGACTTTAACTAGATATCTTGCTGCACTTGGAATCTAAGCACAAGCAACTTCCATCTTCCACCCTATCCTATCACATCCTAGCACAGGTAAAAATAGATATGAGGGTGTTATCAGAGCTGATTTCATAAAATTTTGCTTGTATGTCTAGAGTTTAAATTGATGTTACCAGTTCCAAAAAAATTGTAAAAAGAAAAGCCTTAAAGATAAATATAATTCAAAAGAATAACTATCAAATCCCTAACCTTGACATTTAGCATCCTTCAGCCTATTCACTACCTCTCCCTCTGGACCATAATTACCGGCAATGGCATCAAGTTCTCTCTTTTCCATTATGCCATAGGGTCTTTTTTTATAAAATTGTCCGGATCCACTATTAAGATGCTGTGTTACCTCATGTTCAAGTAGTTATCACTTTTTATTCAGAATAAAATGCTCAGATTGGGCAGTTTTATCACTACTTATCCCACATCTAGGGAAAATCATCTCATATTTGGCAGCAAGCATAGCCAGTAACTCGTTTTAATGCAGCAGCAGGCCTTTCCTGCTAGGGAGCACACCCCTGCTTTAGGGGTACCGAGGATGCATGAAACTCATAGAGTACCCTGACTCACTCAAATAAAACAGTGAACCAGGTCATGAAAAGTTAGAGCAAAATGTACAATTTTGCAGCCCATCCCACATCTGTTCAATCATACTAGCATTCACAGCCAATATATTAAATTGAATACCCCAATGCTATTGGCCATTTCTGATTTGGAGTTGATTTCCTTAAAGTTTGAGCATTTTGTTTTTCTAATTTCAGAGAATCCTCAAAACTGTTCTCCACTTAACTAAAGACAGCGGTATGGATGCTTGCTCCCAACAAAGCAGCCCATAGCCCTCCACCCATTGGAAAGTCAGTTGCTAAGAAAATAATGCCTTTTGGCTTTAGTGATGGATGGAGTTCAGGCCTCGTGAGCATTTGAGCATTGCAACCCCACCTCTTACACAGGAAGAGTCCCTGGTGCCCTCATGCTCTTTGGCTTTCACTGTTGGGTGGCCAAGGAAATAGTTTGTGGTCAGTGGTCACACAATAATCCTTGACAAGTGGTTACTGCCATTTGGAATCTCAAGTCTCAAAGGCGTACTTCCTCTCTTTTGTCTATTGTTACTGCAGGAGCTTCATCCCATAGCTGGTTGTGATCATTGTTATTTTTCAGTGACAGGAAGTTGCTATTGTCTGGTTTTGGTTGAGTTTCTTTAGCCTGCTCTTTCTGTGTCCACGTGATTAACAGCACCAGGAAAACGCTGTTTGTATTCATCCTCTCTGAAATGTCAGCTTCCCCTAGACCCTGGCTGCTCGGGCTAAGTGGAATTTTCCCGCACAAACGTCCCCCAGTTTGTCATTCTTGATTTGGCAGCGAACCGACCTGTCATCCTTCATTCTTCATAAGTTATTTACAATGTCTGGAACATTTCGGAAAAGTAAAATAAGGAGGCCTAAAGTCAACACATTTTAAAAGAAATTCTACGCTGTCCTCTCCACTTTCCCAGTAAGGTGGTAGTGAAGTGGCGTGAGGGCAAGCTGCGTCCCCACCCTTCTTAAATAAAGAATCCCTTTGAATGGGCGTCTTAGCTGCAGAAATGGAGACATCTTCTTCAAAATGCCCCCTGGGGTTCCCCTGATGCTTTTCTTATTGGTATTACTAAAGTCAACCACAGAATTCTTGCTCAGCACTTTATTAGGCCTTTGTACAGCTCTGTTTAGAAATTTGCTTCATAATATATTTGGCCAATGGCTTCAGAACTACCACTCTGCTGACTTTGTACAACTGCCTACCAACCCTGGGTTGCCCATCTCCAGGATTCTTTTATGAGAGAAATAAATTTTTACCATAATCTCTAGATTAAGTTGTCTTAATCCCTGGACCTAATCTCTGGAACCTATGAAGGTTACCTTGAGTGACAAAGTTTGTGGACGATGTGCTTAAATCAAGGGTCTTGAGATGACAAGAATACTCTGGATTATCTTGGTGGATGCTAAGTACCATCCCAAGGGTTTATAAGAGAAAGGCAGGGGGAGATCAGACACACAGAGGAGAAGACAATTGAGAATAGGAGCAAAAATCACAGTGATGTGGCCACAAGCTAAAGAATGCTGGCAACCACCAGAAGCTGGCAGAGACAGGGCACAGATTCCACCCTCATGCCTCCTGAAAGAATGCAGCCCTACTGACACTTTAATTTGTGTCCAAGGAGACTGATTCCAGACTTGTGGCTTCCAGGACTATGAGAAAATAAATTCCTGCTGTTGTAAGCCAAAAAAACATAAAAATCTTAAGGACTGTCAGAACAAGAAACACCTTTGGGATTTTCTGAAATCTCCACTTCTCGTTAGGGATTCAGTAATGATATATAGGGCAGCATCATTTGCTCCCATATGTCTCAGACTGAAATTCTGTCCCAGAAACATGTAGAATTGATGACCTCACTGTATTTCTGTACCCCTGATGCATAAAAGAAATGCAGTTTGGCCACCTCTGAGGACAGGACCAAGCAGACATTTGTTAAGGGAGGGCTACTCTGGGGGATATTATCAGAGGCAGAGAAAGCTCACATCCCTAACTTCCCTTTCCCTTCAAAATCACAAATCAACAGACCGGTCTTCCATTAATTTATCTAGAGTTTTCTTGATGCTATTTATATTTTCAGTCTTCCTGAACTCCTGAGGTAATGAATCTTAGAACTGCTGTTTAAGAGGTTTTATGGTGTCTCCTGTAGGAAAACAGAAATGGAGTGAAGGCGAGTCATTCAGGCAGAGTCACTGTGCTGCAAGCCAGACCAAAGAGCTCTCTGAGCCTACCTATGTACCCACGCCCCTCCCGTGATTACAGAACAGCTCATCATGCCCAGTTCTTGGTGGGCAGAAGAAAACATACAGCCCGCCTCTGCCAGCTGTGTTTTCCACCATAATTTAAAATTCACACTGAAGCTAGAGCTAATATGCTTAGCTGGGCTACACAGGTCCTTAACCTTTCTTTTGGTAGAAAGGACTATTGACATCTTTCTTGAAAAAATATTTACTACTATCTGTGAAGCTGCTTTGTGCTAGTTGGTGTTCAGGGTAAATAAAACAGGTGTGGTTCTTACCACTTGGGGATTCTGTGGGTAAAAGGAGCAAAAATAGGCAGACAAACAAAAGGAAGCTTACAATAGATACAGGAGATGGAATAACCATGCAAACACATAAATAAATTAAGAAGAGGATTAAATATTTACAGTATATACCAGAGTTACCCTGCCTTACAAGTGCTAAAGTTAAATGGATGGATGGGTGGATGGATGGATGGATGGATGGATGAAAGGAGAGGAGAGGAGAGGAAGAAAAAATCTCAGGAACTAGGGGAAAAGTTAAAGAAGGTCTATGACTAGATTGTTCTTAATCTCATCCTACTAATAAAGAGATAGGCAGTACTCCATAGATTTGTTACAAGAGGAAAGCTCATATTGGGCAACATATTTTCAAGAGAGTTAGTCTGATATGGAGAGCTAAGCAAAATAAAACAAAAACAACTGCAATAAAAATTGAAAAGATGGAAGGAATAGTTTTGTAGTGTGTGTGGATCAAGGGGAGAGGAGTAGACAGGGAGGAAGGATTTGGGGGAACAGATTTCTGATAAAGATCTTGCATACTTGGTTACAACGTGGGCAGTGGGAGTTTTCAAAGTTCTCCAGATGGTTCTAACACACGGCCAAGTTTGAGAGCTACTGACCCACATCACTCTACAAATGGCCACCAGAGTAAGCTTTCAATTATTTTTATTTTAGTGATTCTTCGAAAAGATACCACATTCTTTCCCTTCCAATTACTGTTAGGTGTCCTCGCTTTCATTTATTCTTTCAACAAATGAACTGTAATAGCCATAGATAATTATTTTCTGCTCTGACTCTTGGGCTTTAACTTGTAAAATGAAAGTAATACTATCTACTTATAGTTTTGCCTGAAAGATTAAATGAGGCAACATTTACAAAGCATTTAGCACAGTGCTTGGCACAGAGAAAATACAGAGAAACAGCAGCAGTTATTAATAACTCTCTTTATTCTCCGACAGATGATTTGCTAAGGGTACACTCTACCATGGAAAGCATCCGGCTAACCACGTCTGTATCTTTGTTCATGTTGCCCTTTTCCCTGTGTATAGGCTCCGTTTCTCTCAGTCTAAGCCCTGCCTATCTGAAGTTCTACCTCCTGGAGGTCTGTTTAGGTGATGTCCCCAAACACTTTATCCTAAACAATCCCTCCCCATTTTGGCACTCTTAAGGACACTTTTGTCCTCAGTCTTTAAGTAGTCTTGAACTGTCTCTTCACTTTACTATGCATGTTAAGCATTGCCTCTGCAGTTTTGTCATAAATTCCTTGCGATCAGTATTTGGTTGCGTCATCATTGCACATCCATGCTTGTGCATGCAGAGCCCATTTATCGTGTTGAATTGAATAATCATTTGCATCTAAGAGACACCCAGTAGACTGCAAGCTCCATGAGGGCAGGGACCCTGTGTGTGGGATTATTCTAAATCTCCCCAGGACCTGGGATAACACCTAATTTATAATAGGTACTTGTATCTGCTGGTTCTGCCATAACCAAGTAGTAAAGATTGGGTGACTTAACGGGTTTATTTTCTACCTTTCTGAAAGCTAGAAGTCTGAGATCAAGGTGTTGGCAGGGTTGATCTCTTCTGAAACCTCTATCCTGAGTTTGTAGATGGCCTTCTCCACTTGTGTCTGCGTCTTAATCTCCTCTTCTTTTAAGGACACTAGTCCTATTGGATTAGGGCCCACCTTAAATCCTCCTTTTCACTTAATTACCTCTTTAAAGACCCTATCTCCAGAGACAATCACATTCTGAGATACTGGGTGTTAAGACTTCAACATTTGAATGGGGTGGGGAGGCATGCAATTCGGCCTATAACAGTGCTCAGTAGTATTTGTTGAATGAATGAATGGCATTTGGTTCAGAATGTCATCACTGCCCAATCTAGTGTTACTGCTTAGTACAGTCTCCCATGTATTAAGCAACTACTACTATGTTCTGATCTTAGGTGGTTGTGTTAGGAAGATGACTAAGCTATAATTTCTGCCTGAAGCAACTAACATTCTAATAGAAGAAACCACCACAAACAATTTCAATAAATGGAAAATAAACTAAGTTAAAAGTATACACAAGGGAATATGTGAGACAGAAGAGAAATGTTGAGCCCAGGAGGGGTTTCAAGGAAGGCTTCCTTGAGGAGATAATTTCTGAAGTGAGTTTTAAAAAACAAATGAGAACTTTATAGGAAAGAAAGACAACAAGGAACTGATTTTAGTATTAAGCGATTACACTGTCTACACAGAGTGGTAGATGGATTTAAGGCAGGGGCAATATTAGAGACATGGAGAAGAATAAAGAGATGATCACAATAGCTCAGGTGAGAGATGAAGAGGGTAGGCCAGTGGTACTCAGTGCACAGAAATCATCAAGTGTGGGAAACATTTAAAGGGTAAAATCTACAGGCTTTATTGGCAAACTGAATATGGAGGTGACAGAGAAGCAGAGGTAGAGGAAAGCTCAAAGGCAAGGAGAAGAGTAGAAGAATCTGCAGCCTTGTTTTAAAACCAGTGTGATCAGCAGCACAGGGAACTTGTAGGAAATGCAAATTCTTAAGAGTCCACAGTAGATCCCTGAGTCAGAGTCCCTGGAGGTGAGATCCAGGAACCTGTGTTTTAACAAGCCCTGCAGGTGATTCTGACACCTGCTAAAAGCCCTAAGTCTGAAGGAAAGAAACATTTTCTTTGTATGGGGGTGGGGTGGCGGGGGGNGGTGCTTGCTGTATATCCCAAAACCAATTAGTTGAGGAGAGGGAGAAACGGTGGGAGTGGTTTGGATTGTCTATATGAGTGTGTGTTGGGGGAAAAAGGGTCGGAAAATGCCCAAATACAAATGATCTCTGCATCAAAAGATTTTCTGAAATCTAGTTTTCCTCATTTATATACTCAAATTTAATGACCTAGTTTGGGGGAAATATTTATCAAAAGGAAATATAAGCACATCAGAGAAAAAAGTTCCAACTTGGGGAGCAAGATTTGGAAAGCACAATTTTATTTTGATTGCCTAGTGTGTTACTCATGCCTAATAAAAGAGAGAATGCATTAAAATAATTGGTCAATATCTCAATAGATGTTTTAGTGGAACCCCATGGTGGAATCAATAATGGTGACCCCAATGCAATGACCTTTGGAGCTCAGAACTCTGCTGTCTCACAGGCTATTTCCAATTGACTTAATAGAAAATGTTCAGGTGCAAAAATAAACGGTTCGATTCCTGGAAAATCATTAGTAGTTAAGTAATTAAACAATCACTCACTTATTAACTTTTTCCAGGTACTGTGGTCACACTTGACAACACCAATATTGCCTGGTAATTATATAAATTATTCCCTTTCCCCATTTAGTAGTTGCCAAAAAAATATTTTTTTCATGGAGATAACAGGGGCATAACCTTCAAAGCATGGGGGTGGGAATAGGGTGCTAAGTTCTCTGGAGGACAACTAATTCACAACATATATTAGGAGCAAGCAAAATGGAGGGATGGAAGCAAGGATTTGTTTAATGTATTACTTGAAATTTTAATAAGCATAAGCATTTCATAAATATAAATAATAAAGTTGTCTTTTAAAAGTACAATGTAAAATGAAAGAAAAGACAAAATGTTTTGGTTCAATCACTGATTCTGCAACCTCTTAGTTATATGATTGTGGGCATGCCACTTAGTCACTCTAGGCTTCCTTGTTCTCATCTTTAAAATAGAAATGCTTACCTCAAAGGATCGCTGCCACATGAAAAGAGCTAGTATAGGTAAAGCACTTAGAGCAATGCCTAATGAATACTTAATAACACTAGTTTTTGAATCAGCTCAGATCAGAGTTCAAATCCCAGGTCTTCTACTTACTAGCTATATGCCCTTGGATCAAACATTTCACCTCTGTAAGCCTTATTTATTGGTTAGTTTTTAAGGTATATAGAATGAGGGCAAGATTATCTATCCCATAAGACATTGGAGGACACCGAGTAGACACTTAACAAACGACGGCCATTTCACATTCGCGCTTCAGCATGGATTTTATCTTCCACATCCATTTGCTTCCATTGTCTCTGCTACTCAGCCTCAGTGCAGCCCTCGGTATTGCCCAGTCCACACTGGGACTGGCAGACGACCTTCTCCACAAAGAAGGGATCAATTTCTTCATTTCGTGTGTTTGTGGAAAGGCCGTCTTACCTATGTCTGCTCTCAGATTGTTCAGGAACCACAGCCTGGGAACGCCACAATCAGTGGGGAAAGAGGGCAGAAATGATCTCAGACACATTTTCTTGATGTTTTCTCATTTTTACCGACACAGTCTCTGTCTTATTAGAATGAATTCTTAGCCATCTGGCTTTCATTCAAGCCTCAAATTCAGTCAGGCACAAGCAATGAGTCAACATGGTCAGAAATGGATGAAAAGAATTTCGCAAAAATACAAAACCACAGAAGAAAAGGTAATTAGATATGAGTACATTATTGTGTTGTTGTTTTACCTCTCTATGACAAAAGCACAACATGAAAAATAAAAGGTCAAATGATATGTGGAAAAAGTATCTGCAGTAAGGGCAGCAAAGTGTTAGTGCCCTTGATATAAGAGGAGCACTTGTAAATCATTAGCATGAAAAAGACTAGTTACCCCAATGGGGATATTAAAAAAAAAGAACCAACAAAGGATATGAATAGAACGTTCACAAAGGAAGACAAAGAATGAATAAATGGATGAAAAATGACCGAACTAGTAACAAATAAAAGTAAATTAAAACTGAAATGTGAACAAGTTAAAAAAAACCCTGAAATTTCATCAGATGGTCAAAGGTTTTATAAATTGAGGATTCCTAGCGTTGGTAGGATATGGGAAAATGGTACTTTACAAAGTGTTGATGTAACCTCACCGAGGGACAGTGATATACACTGCAACACATATCAAAAGTTTAACGGTCATATCATTTGATGTAGTAATTCTGCTTTTAGGAACTTATCCTAAGATAAATGGTCAAGATGTATATAAAGAATGTGTGTTACATAACTGTTCATAATGGAAAAAACTTTTAAATAATCAAAATCTATTAATGCGATTAGTTAAACATAAAAATGGATCAATGATTTTTCCATACAAGAGAAAAAATACTTCCATTAAATATATTGTACAATTATATCTGTTGACAGAGTTATTTGTCCCTCATATAGGGGAAACAAGCAGAGAAACAAGCTTCTGCAAAGGCCCTATAATGGGAAAGGCTCTGGTCCACATAAGATTTTGTAATCAGTTCTTCCTAGAGTCCACCCTAAGTTAAAACGGAAGTGGAACTCCTCTAGGCAGGGCCCCTAGCTGTCTTGTTCACTGCCATATGCCAAATGTCTTGCACAGCCCCGGCACGGGAGATATCTGCTAAACTGAATTGCATGACATTTCTACAGAGGTGTTGCAGTGAGGGTATATAGAAGGGTGTGTGGAAAGATGCTTGCCAAATGTTGATACCAACAATCCTACGTTGAAGGATTTTAGGTAATGCTTTCTTTCTTTCTTATATTTTCATGTACTGTTTGAAATTTTAATGAAAAGAATGAGTCAGTTTCACAATTAGAAGTAGCTAATCACATTACTGTCATCTAAAAACTCCAAAAACCAAGAAAAGATCTGAACGAGAAAAGTAGCACACTGCTGGCCATTGGTCTTGGATGCATGCAGTTCATTTCTTGCAGGTAGCTCTCCTCTGTTCAGAGGTTGCCAACAAGGCAGCCGCAGTTGCGAACAGTTGCAAAGGCAGTCGTCTGCAAATGTGCGTTTGTCCAGAGCTCAACGAGGAGCCTCCCCAACACCAGCATTGCAGTTTCCGCTGCCCCTCCGTAAAGGTATGTTCTTCCCCTTCTTCAACCACCTGGCAGCAGCTACCACTCATCCTTTAACCCCTGGCTCAAATCTCACCTCCTCTGGAAACATCCCCAATTCTGGTGCTTACCCTCTGAGTCCCCCACAACACTCTCTTTATTCATCTTGTGTCCCCATCTCTCAGATCAGGCTATCAACGATCCATTTACTTGCATGTTTTATCCAAACATGTGAGCTCCTGCAAAGCAGGAAGCATGTTTTATTCATCTGCTGTTTTCAGGTCTAGCATCATACATAGCAAAAGCTCAACAGAAGCTTGTGAACAAACCAGCATACAGTAGCTGGTTTCTCTTGGGCTTTGCAATACAGTTATTACTGTCCCTGAAGAAAGCTCCCACACCCCCAGGTTCTCCTGCAGCTGGGTTGGCCTAAACCCCCAAGCCGTGCCAGGCCCTCAGCAGATATGCACTCATATTAGGGCATCCAGATCAGAAGGATGGAGATGGCGTACTTCCCAAATACCATGAAGGCTATGGGATGCTGCCTTTCTGTGTCCTCTGACTGCCTTATACCTTTATGTGTTCGAATAAAAACAAGAGAAGATATCAATTTAAAGTTATGTGTCTAGGCACCAAAATTTTCTGAAGGAAGAGACAGTATACCTCCAATGCATGATTTACCCGTGGGTGAAGAACATAAAACCTCTTTCATCACTTTGATCCTCAGCACTGTGCAGGCACAACCTGTCACACATCAGAGGGCTGTGGGCAGCCCAGCACTTGCATAGTCTTCCTCTGAACCCCTTAGCCATGGACCGCCAGGTGGGTTTATGCCAAGCAAGCACCTTTGGCAGCCAAAAGTATACAAATGTCACCTGAGCAAAGAGGAATAATGAAAACTGGGAATTATGTTGCCGACAGATTGGCACCGTTTTTATCTGATTTTGTGAGGTTTCTCTCCTAGGTTAAGCAGGAATGCAAACACTAAGCTGTTCCACCTTAGCTGAGCTTTTCAAATGTTGCTGTCTTGGAGTCAGAACTGTGGAAAATGATAATGTTTCCATTAACAACCAGAAACAGTGTTAGACCAGTGTCTTTCCAGCACTTCAAAAGGCTGACAGGGTTCAAAGATGAGGTTCTCAAGAAATATATGGGTAACATACAGCTTCCAGTTCATTCTCTCCCTGCCGCCTTCCGTGCCTAACAGAGATTTTACTTCAGGAATATACGTTATGGAAATAATCCAAAATATGGGAAAGGGAGTCTTGAGTTATTTACATAAGAAAGAAGAGAGGGAGGGAGGGAGGGAGGGAGGGAGGGAAGGAGGGAGGAAGGATCAACCTAAAAACCTGAGGGATATTTAAATAATTGATGGAATTCTATTGAAGATATTATTGTGAATTCATTCAAATCATTTTGAAGAGTATGCAATAACATGCATACTATAAATACTCATTACAGGACTTCTGGAGGAAATACAGAATACTAGTATTATAACCACATGTACTTGGGGAAGATAGGAAAGTATAAAAACAAAAAATAAATAATCCAATCATCCAGAGAAATGATACTAACATGAATGTTTCTTCCAGTCATTTTTCTAATCATTTATGTACATATATATATATATATAAACATGTATTTTAATAAACTAAAATGGAGATCACACTATATACTTATTTTTTATCCTACCTTTGGTATATAATATTCTATTTATGAACATTAAGTATTTTTTTAAAAATATGATTTTTTAATACCTGCATAGAAGTCTATTATGTGAACATCTCACAATTTATTAGCATGAACCATACAAAAATGTGTTTCGTAGATCAGTATTTATCAACTATCAGTAATTTCAAATGTTTCAACTTAGTACAGGTGACTCTTGAACAACATGGGGATTAGGGGCTTTGACCCCCTGTACAATCAGATATCCTTGTATAATTCCAATTCCCCCAAAACTTAACTACCTATAGACTGTTATTGATCAGAAGCCTCAATGGTAATACAGTTGATTAACACGTTTTTTATGTTTTACACATTATATACTGTATTCTTATTTAAAAAAAAGTAGAGAAAAGAAAATCATAAGGAAATACATTTATAGTACTCTACTGATTGAAAAAAATCTGTCTATGAGTGGACCTGCATAGTTCAAACCTATGTTGTTCAAGGATTAACTGTATTTATCTAATTCCCATTTGGAGCCCTTGGGTTATGTTAATTACTCATAATGGAATCAGTTTAAACAAATATTTAGTGCATCTTATTTTATTTGGATAAAATTTACAGAAGGAGAATATGTAGATTTTTAAGGTTCCTTAAATATTTTTCCATATTGCCCTTCAGAAAACTTGTACCAATCCACATACCGATAGCAATGTTTGTCATACTGTTTTTACTGCCCTCCAAATGCAAGAAACTCCTTATAGTTTTTTTTAACACGTAATATTCTAGAACAAATTGCCATGTTTCCTTTCTTGCCATTTAAGATAACTGTCTCCCCAGAATAGCTGTGAACAATTTATTTCATCAAAGCTTGTTGGTATGGAAAAAAAAGATTTCCTGTTGAAACCCTCTCTCTGGGAAGATCAAAATTAGAAATCAGTTCTGAAGTCTGGAATGAGGAACATACAGGATAGGTTCTGGTGCAAGGTAAACACAGCAGTAGGCAGAAATAGGGAATTTGAAATTCCAGGGTATAATTCCAAATTTCCAAGGTTAGAGTCTAGAGAAGTGGTAGAAATTCAACAGTTCAGGCTGGAATAGAGTGAAGTGAAAAGCATGATAGTCATTAAAAGAGAGTGCTTGGATGTCTTTGGTGTCTGGCTATGAACAGTGATATCTCCATCTCTGCCAGAGTAACCCAGTGTCTCAGTCGGCGTCCACATTGCTACAGAGACCTGAAACCTAGCTGTCACAAAATCATATGGCAACATAATGTTGGATGATGGGTAAAGTCTGGAGGATCAGAAATTATAAAAAGGTGAGAGGCAAATAATTGAGAAGGTGCTCTCCTAGGGAAATATCTGCTAAATCGTTTTAATGTAAGCAGCAAATCACCCACTGGTTCAGATAAATACCTTCTCAAGGCCAGTAAACAAATCTTTGGCCATTCTGACTATCTCCCCCCAAAAAGGAAGGAGAATACTGGGAGGTTTGAAGGGCCCAATTGAGCCTGGAGGCTGCCTGAGTCCTCTGTAAAGAGAACTCAAAACAGTGACTTTGTCCTCCAGAAACAACCTAAAGAAAAGGCAGAAATCCTCTAGCCAAAGTGATCCCAGGCCAACTAAAACATCAGGCTGAATAAAAATATGGAGACCTTTCAAGGGGAGGCTCCATAATGAGCAATTCCAAAAGCTTTTTTGAGTGATGGCAAACCCTGGTTCCCAATAAAACTCCAGACCCTCCAAGTTTGTTTGCCTGGGGACTTCCTCTAGGAGCAAACACAGAGCTTCCCTGGAGCTTTTCAAAGACCTTTTCACAGATTGCCACGTCCTCACCAACAGCAAGTACACCATCAGCAGAGATGCGTAAACCAGTAAACCAGCTTGGTTCAGCTCATGAACACACCTTGAACTAATTTTTCTCCTCCAAACTCATTGGATATAAAGACATTCCAGCCTCAACAATTTAGTTTCACACATCACCAGCAACTAAATTTCATACTTGTCAAAACTTAATGAATTGCTTTTGAGCTATGGGCCAGAGTCTGGAAATGACCCTCATCTCTGTGCAGTTTCCCTCCCTTCCAGCCTCTCAGATTCTTGTCCTTTCACTGGACAACCAGCAATAAAAACAGGTAGAGACAGAAAATGGATCCTGAAGCTTCTACATTTCAGAAAAGATCAAGAAACTCAGCTTTCATTTCTTTTAAAAATGTTCCTCCTCCTACTTCTGATTCAGAAGTCATTCATGCAGAATTAACTCTACATAGAACTTCTCAATTATATATAATAACTTTTCTGTTCATACTTTCTCTTCATATAAAAATTTCAACCAGTGGTTCTTGTATTCTTTCCATAAATACTTAATTGGGCATCGGACATATCTCCACAGATAACCATTTCCCACTGCCATTATTGAATTCACATACATTAGTATGACTTTTTCTACTCTATAGAGTTTAGATAACTTCATCTGAGAAGAATTTTGAGGGTTTCAATTTCCCGGAAGACCCACTTAAAGTCTTAGAGAACATCAGTGGACTGCTACCTATTTTCAGAACCTTTAGACAAATCTTCTCTCAGCTATTCTTGAATGTTACATCATGGACTTTAGATGAAGCCCCTCAAATATTGCTAACGAGTTGAAAAATTATGTCTGGAGCATTTTTAAGTATTTTTTATTTATGTTAGTCTGTTCACATAGTTTTTTGATGATTTTTTAAAAGCGGAAACCACAGGGGAGCTTAACTGAGTTTATAGTTTATTCCGAATATACTCTTAGCCCTAAATTTTACACTCCCATGGATAACGAGCAGATCACACTTTTCCACTTTATTAGAGGGAAAAATGGCTTTATTTTAAATTATTTTTCCACTTTCAGTATGACCAAGAAATCTCCAACCAGACTGTAGCCACAGACAGATAATTTTAAAGCATGGATAAATCATACAAACAGATATCAAATATCCAAAGGTTCTCAAAGTGAACCCAAGCAGGTAAGTCCTGGGTAAAAGCTGAGATTTGAGAAAAGGGATTGATGCCGGATGAGTTAACAATTTCCGTGCTTTCTGCTTGAAGTCACGCTGAAGTCAGTGTCACACAGGGTGACTATATCTCTAATAGGAAAGTCACATTTTTGTGGAAAAAAAGGTCCAAAAGACAGAAGTGGGGGCAACCACAGCTACAAGAAAATGAGAAGGAAATTCCAGAAAGGAGTGATCCAAAGAGGGAGGGCCCCCAATTTTTTAGATACACTCTTCCCAAGTATCTGAATAACCCATGAATCACACATGCATATGGAAGTCTCCAAGCATCTCAGCAAAAAAACAGAACAACACTAAACTGAAGGTTGAGCCACCACAAAAGGGACAGCATTTGTAGTCTGAGTCACTAAGTTATTTGCCTGCTGAAACAAAAGAAAAAACCATAACAGAATTCAGAATATCTATTCCCAATATTCGATGATTCCAAATTTCTTACCAAATAAGGAAACCAGCCTCAACACAATAAAGGAAAATATCCTCACAATAAATGGAAAGACAGTAAATACCTTCTGATAAACAGAAACTATTTTTAAAACTATAAAGAAATACTAAAACTGAAAAACAAGATATCTAAAATTAAAAATTCACTGAATGTGCCTAATAATACAATGGAAAATACAGAAAAGTCAGTAAGCTTGAAGAAAATAGAAAAAAATCCAACCTTAAAGACAGAGAGAAATAAGACTGGAAAAAAATGAAACAGCTCTTCATAAACCCATGGACCAATAGAATAATTTTTTTAAAAAGGTCTAATATGTGTGTAATTGGAATTCCATGAGGAAAGGAGAGACAAAATGTGCATTAAAAATATTTAAAGCTATAATGGCTGAAAAATCTTATTAATTTGCTTTAAGACTTAAATTCATAATCCAAGAAGCTCAGTAAACTCCAAACAGGAAAACTATGCCCAGTTTTATTATAGTCAAATTGCTGAAAACCAAAGATAAAGAAAAAATCCTGAGAACAGTAAGATAAAAACACACTACACATAGGAACCATGATTCAAATTGAATGACTTCTCATTAGAAATTATGGCAGTCACAAGAGAGTGGGACTGGACTTTTTTAAAGGACGGCTAGGGGTGGGTGGTGAAAAACTATTAATCCTGAATTCAGTATCCAGTGAAAATATTTTTCAAGGATGAAGACAAAGACATTTTCATACAAAATAAAACTAAGAGAATTTATTGTCAGCTGATAGGCTGAAAAGCTACAGGAAACTACAGGCTGAAAGGAAATGACACCAAATGAAAACTCAAGTGTACCATAAGCAATGTAAAACATCGAAAATGGTAAATACCTGAGTAAATATAAAGAAAATTTCCCCTTTATTTTAAATTCATAAGTGCTTACCAAAAATATATGATATTGTCTATTAGGGGTCATAAGTTACATTGATAAAATACATGTGATAAGTATAACACAAAGGATAGGGTGGTAAAATGGACTCACATAGTTGTAAAGTTTCTACATTTTACATGAAGTTGTACAATATTAACTCTATGCAGTAGAATGTGAAAAGTTAAGTATGTATATCATAATCTTTAGAGTAACACTAAAAACAATGCAAGGAGGTATATCTGAAAATACAACAGATAATTATAAGCACATTTTAAAAAACAATTCAAATACTTCCAAAGAAGAGAAAAAGAGAAAGAACAGAAAGACAACAAAACAGAAATAATAAAACTGTAGACCTAAATCCAACCATAGCAATAATTTTATTAATTGCTTATGGGCTAAAGAGAGATTGTCAGAATAGATATTTTTAAAAAGATACAGTTACTAGAGATGTACTTTAAATATAAGGAAAACAAGAAACAAAAAACTATCAGTCTAAGCCAAAAATCAAGACAAAAAATGAATATATGAAGAAAACTTGACAAATCTCCCCAAAAGTCTATGTTTAAGAAAATAGCTTCTGTGAACTTTTTAAACTTTTTCCTTCAGAACCCAGTACACAATTCACTGATTTTAGCCAGACACCAAGATAATTTTCTACTTTAAAACTATTTCTATTAACATATAATTACTCCTTATGGAAGTGGGACATCATATCTTACTCCCTTCTAAGTCCTCTTTAAGCAAACATACTCCTCTTTACCCCCTCCCCAAGCCCAATCACTAGGCAAGGTCTATGCACCTCTGATTCCTCATACACATCCTCAAAAATTCTTGACCCCAACACATACATTTTGAACATTATAATCTTAATTGCCTCTTAAAAGGAGGTGGGAAAGTTGTCTCAGTGTGACTTTTATTTATGAACTAAATTATATCAACTGATTTGCACTTTCATGATTTTACTGTTTTCTATGTAGCTGAAGGTTTAATCTTCTCTAATTCACACTCATTCTCTCCTCAGCCTACACAATTAAATGGAAGTGATTCTCTCTGGGAAGTTCTCTGCTGAACCAATCCAGGATCTCAAGATGATGTCAGTGTGGAATGAAAACTTTTCTGTTATTACTACAGTGAGTTGGGTATGGCAACGTAAATGCAAAATTCATTTAAAAAAAAAAAAAGGTGACTAGGGTAGCACGGAAGTGTTTTTGACTAGAATAGATCTCAAGCAAAAAGGATTGTTGATTTAAAGAACTGGTCCCCTCTGACTAATGTTATGACAAGTTACAATCTGAAGAGACACTCAAACCTTAGAATGTAAGATGTATGGTAGAAGATTCATCTTATGGCAGGCATAAACACTGAATTAAGCTAATACAATTGAACAGAGCTATGAGCCCTAAGACGTTCCCCAGCACAACACCTGAATGAAGTGTCTCCTCTTTTGTTTCAGAAAGATGAGCTGAGAGTAAGCTGAGGGATAAAAGTGGTTTGATAAGCATAGTAGGCTTATAAATGTCAAACATGAGGGGAAAAAATCAAGTAGTGAAGAGGAATAAAAGTGAAAAGGTAAAATTCCTACTTTCACCCTCCTCTCCCTGTCTGTCATTTCCCATGCCCCACCTGCCATGCCCCAATCCTATTTCCCAATGGTAAATTAAGAGTTACCTGGCTACCATTCCAGAAATTTCTATTTATATGTTTATATGTTTATTATATGTTCTCAAACCCCTCCCTTGCCTTTAAAAGATAAACTTTTGAAAAAAAAAATTATTTTAGATTTACAGAAAAGTTACAGAAAATTCCCATCCAGGTCCCACTATTGTTAATATTTTACATAGTCACAGTACATTTGTCAAAACTAACAAATTAACATTCATATATTACTATTACCATTCGTTGAACTATAGACTATATTCAGATTTCATTAGTTTTTTCATTAAAGTCCCTTTTAATTCCTTATATCATATATATTTATTTCATACTTTAAATTATAGTGTAATACTACACTGTTCTTTTTAACATACATGAAATCATTTTATGTGAAAAGTTCTGAAACTTTTAGATTCCCCTACATTATTCACTACACTATTTTTCCATATCAGCCTAAATAGATCTATTTCATTTTAACTACTACATAATATTGTAAAAATGTCTCATATTTTACTTATTCAGTCCCATTTTCTAAGGTATTTAAGTTGTTTTCATTTTTATTCTTATTCAAACAACATTCAATGAAATTCCTGAGTATGTCTTTACGTATTACAAGCCTATATCAATAAGATAAATTCCTAACAGTGGAATTGTTGAGTCAAAAGTCATGTGCAATTTCCAATGTGATAGGTGTCATCTAATTTTTTTCCAAAAGAGTTGCATCAATTAATACTGATGATGGGTTTTTAATAGATCACTGCATTTGTAGAAGGGGGCTCACTTTCTTTTTTTAATTGTGATCCAGAGCCCTGTTGTCTATTTACAGAACGATGTTATCTTTATATTTTGTGTATAGACACACTAACCTGTAGATGTGGGACTTAAGTTTTAGTCTTAGGTTGATGTGTTCTGATCTGAAATTGACAGACAGAAGCCACAGAAATAACAGGAGAAACAACTTCAGGCTTGGTATAACATGGAAGCAGAAAATAAAAACCAAGAGGAAAATAATCAGAAAGGGAAAAAAAAAAGTGGGGACCCAAGGGGACTATAAATTCAACACCAGGACCTGACAAATTAGAGAAACAGACCAAGGTGTGTTCTTAAGAAAGAGACTGTTTCAAGGGCTTCTTGACATAAGATTCTAAGAAAATGGTGGAATGACCAACTCAGGATATAAGGCTAACCCTTGCAGGCATTCTTAATATTTACTCAAAGAGGTCTAGCATACCAGCAATTGTTAGCTTTGTCAGAGACTAACAATTGAAAAAGGTGATGTTAAAAAGGAGAACATTAAAATCCAAAGCATGCCTTGTTTTATGCAAGAGATAGCTGAGTTCTAAAACAAGGTGTTTTGTTTTGTTCCCCTCTGACGAGTCTATCCTTGGGACTTCTTTCACCACAAATCCTTTGGCAAACAGAATGTCGGTCTGCTGTGGGAGATATAGCTCTGAGAAAGGCTTGAAGTGACCTCCACGTCACAGGTAAGAGAGTAATGCCTTCTTTTTATTTCTTGGATGGTGCTGGTAAAGTAGGACTGTAGTCTTCTTCCCAAGCCTCTGCCTAAAGGTTTTCTAGTCACTTTTGCTACAAGTAGAGTCCCCCGGAAAAAACCCAACCCCCCACAGCACAATAAATATTAACACGTTCCTAACAGAGAAGGTGACACTTTCCTAATCACAGATCTGCTGACTCCTTTGGGGTTGGTTTTTGTTGAGTCACTAAGAAGTCTATTAAGGTTACGGCACTTGTCTTTTTAATAATGATACAGAATCCCCACACCTCTCAAACAAACATCAAGTTTGGAGGCCATTCGTTTTTGTTACCCCCTCTCCCTGGGAAAGACCGAGAACACTGTGTTTCTGTATTTAAAACAATTAGCTGAATCACTGCTGCTATTTAACATCTTATTTATTAGAAAATGTTCATTCTTTGTCATTGTGCCTGAAGCCAATGTTACAAAGGAAACAATTATTTTAAAAATAGAAGACATAAATTAAATAATACCAACTTACAAATTTAAAATTGAAACAATCCCTCCCATGCTCTTCTTGGACAGTGCTTCCTTATCACAAGAGATCAGTAGGTAAATGACATCCTATTTTCTCTGTTTGTACAACATGAATCATGGGGGTAAGAGGGAATACAATAACATTCTTGCACCAAATAGCTTGGCCTCTCCAGTTTGTAGCTAATATATAAAGAGTTTGCAACCCATGGATTTTGCTGGCTGATTCTCTGTAACCTAAGGAGTCACAGTGACACTTCCAAAGGCTACACTAATTCCTTTTTAAAATAAACAAGGGAGGGGCTGCTAAGCATGCACGTTAGGAACTGAGCTATTTCCATTACCCTATTTTAAGAAAAGCACTACACAGATGGCCCAGGTACCAGCTATTATTGACCCCTAACTTCAGAAACTCATTTGCAATGAGCTTTCCATACTTATTTGGATGGGAAATGTACTATCGCTTCTCTTCTACATGAGGCTATGAAGAAACACACTTCAAAGAATTCCCAAAGGACACATCATCATTCTTTCAAAATAGCAATTTGGCCGTAGCAGCCTTCTTCACATTCAGCTAAGCAGGTCTGTGAATGGTAATGGAGACACCTAATGCCTTCTGCGCTTTCTGGGGCTAGGGGAAACTCACCACCATATGTAATTAGTAAGAAACAACAACAACAAAAGACAACTGCAATGGATGCCAACCTGAAAATACACTAACAAACAAGTATCAACAATATTTGCTGAGTTCCTTTGCGGGAAGAGATGATTTTCTTTTTTTTTTTTTTAAGATTTTATTTATTTATTTATGAGAGAGTAAGCAGGGAGACGGGCAGAGGGGGAAGGAGAGGAAGAGAATCTTGAGCAGAGACCCCACTAAGCACAGAGCCCAGCGTGGGCCTTGATCCCAGGACGCTGAGATCATGACTTGAACTAAAACCTGGAGATGCTTAACCTACTGAGCTACCCAGGTGCCCCAAAGGAGATGATTTTCTAATGCTAAGACTTCCAAAGTCTTGGGGCGCCTGGGTGGCACAGCGGTTAAGCGTCTGCCTTCGGCTCAGGGCGTGATCCCGGTGTTCTGGGATCGAGCCCCACATCAGGCTCCTCCGCTGTGAGCCTGCTTCTTCCTCTCCCACTCCCCCTGCTTGTGTTCCCTCTCTCGCTGGCTGTCTTCTATCTCTGTCAAATAAATAAATAAAATCTTTAAAAAAAAAAAAAAAAAGACTTCCAAAGTCTTAAGTCAGTAGGACTTTATGGAGGCCTGTGGAAGGAGAGGGGAAGATCCATAAGAAAATCACAGATGCTGTTTTATTTCCATGACATTTTTTTTTTTTTACCTGACAACTCCTTCTTCTCAGTTAACATATCTGGTGTCTCCACTTCCCCCAAAAACAACAAAAGCAGGAACAAGATTCTCAATTATTAATCATGGGGTCACGTACAGCAGAGTAGGAGGTCCTCACCTGCTAAGATGTGGCCAGCAGTGACTGTGTGAAGAATGTTCCAAAAGCCCACAGCCCAGCTTTCCCCCTGCTGGGTGTCTGATGGGGGAAAGCAGACCAAGGCCAGTGGGGGCCATCTGGTAGAGGAAAGGGAGGCTTTCCACTTGCTGAAATCTACCTGCACCTCATCTCCCATGGCTCCTTCACAGGCCCTTCCACTGATTTCTCCCAGAAAGTGCATTCATTCCTGCCTCCAGACCCTTGCTCTCCTGCCTGGGTGCCATCTCCTCACTCCTTCCTAGTCTAACTTGAACTCATTCTTCAAGGACCCACCTCTTCCTGATTTATAGGCCTTTTCCTTTCATCGCAGCCTGCTGTGAGCTCCTCCTTCTCTGAAACTTGTAACTCTTATAATCTAAACAATAATAATAATAATAACAGCAACACAGTAGTCTCCCCTTATTCACGATTGTGTTTTCCATATTTTCAGTTACCTGCAGTCTGCCTTGGCACAGAAAGAGATGATCTTCCTCCTGACGTATCATCAGAAGGTCAGTAGTAGCCTAATGCTATGTCAGAATGCCTACGTCATTCACCTCACAGCACAGTAAGACATTGTGAGAGAGATCACATTCACATAACTTTTATTAGAGTATATTTTTATAATTGTTTTATTCTGTCATTAATTATTATTGTCAATCTCTTACTATGCTTAATTCATGAATTAAGCTTATCATAGATATATATATATGTATAAGAAAAAAATCATACATATAGGCTTTGGTACTATACAGTTTCAACTACCTACCAAGGGTCTGGGACTGTAACCCCCGTAGGTACAGGAGACTTATATAACAATAGTATTTATGTAGGTATGTAGACATGTATTGAGTATTTACTACATACGAGGGCCTATGCCGAGCAGTTCACACATATTATTTAATTTTCACAGCTATGCTCATCTATTTTACATTTGAGGACACTGTGGTTATAGAGCTAGTAAGTGGCAGGGTTGAGAGTTTAACCCACTTCTGTCATCAGTAACATCCATCTTCTTCCCCATATTCCAAACTCCATTCTCTGGGCTACCTCACAATACACGTGCATTGAATCCTTTCTCTATCATTTTGTATATTATTCTATGTGCTTATGCCTCATCTACATGATGGCATTTACTCCTTTGGTGGGTAGGGATCATGTGTTACACGTGTATATACTCACTATTTTGTCTGGCATGGAGCTAGGCACTTAATAGGTGCCTAATATTTGTGAATGGATATAGAACAAATGGAAGTGCATATTTTTTCAAAGTTCTCAAAGAGCTTTGTAAGAATGATCTTGCTAGACTACGGGACATGGAGCAGGGAGGGCAGGTGGTAGCGATGTGTGGAAAGAGCCCCCAGACAGTCAATAAATCATCATGCTTGGGTTCACTATGGTCTCTCAGCCCCTCAGTAATAAGTGAGGCCATGTGAAACCTGGCATGGATGCGGTGCCAGAGAAATCCCCAGCATGGACCCTCTCTGCCACAAAAGCAGCATGGCTGTGGCAGTCAGTGTTCCTCACATTTCTCTGAGGGGCCAAGGTCACTTCAGCCAATCAGCTCCAGGACGGAACTTATGCATTTTTCTGGGCTCCCATGCAAGGTTTTAAATGGCTTAGTTAGATCATTGGGAACCAGTGCCAAATGAAAGTCTTTCTGATTGCCCTGCCATTAGGAGGCCACTGCATTATAAACCTTCAAAGCCTTAGCCATAAAATAATTTCAAGTGCAATGTCACGAGAAGAATTTTAACATGTAATAAATAAGATTAAGAGGATGCATAAAAATTAAAGGGCAGGTCAACCAATGTGAATGATGGACGTGTGTATCAGCTGGATTACTTCACCTTGCTGTGCCTCAGTCTCCCCACCTCCTTCATCCTCCAGTTACCTTCTAGAAGTCCCTGAGAGCCATTGTTGGCCTGAGCTTCCTTTCCCAAGTGTCAGGTAAATATGCAGCATGTTCCTAAAAACCTCCCTCACACGTACCTCCATTACAAACGTGTTTCATTCAGATGTTTCTGAGAGGGCAACTAGCCACATTTTAAAGCAAAAAGAATGGGAGGAGAGAATGGCTTTCTGAGTTACAAGAAGCAAAGCCAGAAACAGCACAGGTTCCTGATACACCGTCTGCTGCTCATCCATTGAGCCACGCTGCTTTCCTTTACAAGTACTTGAAAGAAAAGGGTTCCACCTCGTTTCTCCTCAAGGAGAGCAATACCTCTGAAATGACTTACAAAGTGCCTGGAGAAAATACTTTACTATCACAAAATACCACAATTTCCATGTCAGTTATAAATTAAGAATATACTTAATGCATTTTTTAAGTGGACAAAATGCCAGCGAAGAATACAAGACACAGTGAAGAGAGAAAAAGCCATAGTTCACACCAAGTTTTCACCCCAGCCCACTTGGCCAGAACTTCCTTACTTTTTAAATTCTCATATCTCCACTTCCCATGGGTCTCCTTTTCCCCGTATGCTACTCTCTGCACACTGTCTGCAGCCTCTTCTGGGCACCTCTAGAAGCCAATACTTTCATACCGTCTCCTTCTTCTGCCTCATTCTCGAACACTCCAGGGGCCAGGGATTAAGACAGCCAAGCCTTGTAAATCAGGAAGAAAGTTTCAGGACTCAAGGGGACCTGGGCTGCCCTTTGGAGGAAGGGACATGGGCTGTGTCACTTGCAAGTTGCTAGGCTCTCAGCTGAGTCACAGACAGGTGAGGTTGTCAGATTCCTCTCTTTCAGACTAAGGAAGTTTTGCTCTATCAAGAAGACAACGCCATTCAGTTTTCTGTCTTGGCTTTGAAAGAAGGGACCCTCCTGATACTGTACACTACTTCATTCTTATTCCGTGGAAAACACAGTCATGGCCCAGTTAAAGCGCGATGCTCAAAGCAGGCCATTAAGAGAGTTGCCTTCCAGAGAAGCATCTCCAGTGAGACCCTTCACTGTGCCAGACTGTGGCCTTGCGAAGGAGCAGTGACCAGGTTAGTCCTATATCTAGAAATAATAGGGGGTGGGGACAGAAATCCAGGCTTGGCAAAGTCGTAATCTAATATTTTGGGTTTTGATCATAAGCAAGATAAAGCCCTATAGAGACTACACTGGGTATTAGGGAATGAAATGGCTCCTCCTCAAGGAAACAGCTAGAAAGGCAAGCTACCAAGCTACATCCTAAAAGGCTTTTAGTCCTTTGGGACTAAATTAGAGTCATCAAAATCTCATTTCTCTGGAAATGAATTGTTCATTATGATTATTACGCTAGGACTGTCCGTTGTATCTGTTCCTCAAACCTCACCCACCCGTTACACCCTCCAGGAAGCCTTCCAACCCCCCCCCTTGAGTTAGATGTTGCTCCTCTGCCCCCCAACACTCTGTCCCAGTACGGACTGACTTACTGTACTCCCTGTGCTAGAACTGTGTGCTTCACCTCATCTGGAGCTTCTGCTCCATGAGAGCAAGGCTTGTATCTTCTGGCTCCTAACTTCATACCTAGAATTGTACATTGGGCATGGTACATGTTTACTATATGTTTAAATGAATAAATAAGTGAATGAAACAATCTTTGCATTTTCTGTAATATAATATCTCCTTCTATCAAAGAGCTAATCTTGGTGCATTTCCAATGCTGCAGAGGGTAGGGCCTGGTGACATCACTCTAAGAAAAGACAAAAGCACAGAGGTTGTCCTAAGCAAAGCCCAAAGACGCTATTGTCCACAGAGAGTCATGGAGGTTTCTCCTTCCCTTGAGAATGACTAAAGTAGCCCACAACCATATAGGTATTTTCTCAGCTTCCCATTGGAACAGATGGACCTGGACAGGTATATGATATATGACCTTGGAACCACATCCTCCTTTTGTTACTGGGGCACAAAAGAAACAGGGTTGGGCTGTGTGGTGGCCTGGTCTGCAAGGCCAGGAAGGATGAGATTGATGTTCTATGCCCTAGGCTCCAAGGACAACATGAGCTGGTCTTGAGCACAGAGTGAGTGAGACCTCAGCCCTGTGGCAACCAACACAGGAATTCAAGCTCTGCACTGTGAAGTTATCATATACCTTTCCTGAGCTCTTAAATCAATCTTCAGTAAGGAGAAGGAAAAAAAAAAAAAAAAAAGAAGAAGAAGAATGGCTGGCATTTCCATTGAGGCATTGAGGGCTCCAAGTAAAACCGGAAATACTTTGTGCTGCTGGCGGGGCAGGGGTAAGATGAGCTGCTGAACTGTAATGTGTGCTTAAACAGGCTGCACAGCCACAGGAAAAGCCATTTAGAAGGTATACTTTTATTAGTCCTTCTTTTAAAGACTCGCAAGATTTTAAAAGAACCACATGAATTCTGTTTTTAACTTGCATAAAAACCTGCAGTTAATTTTTATGAGAGATTTCAAATCCCTGAAAAACAGGTTTGGTAAAATCTCCGACAAGACTTGAGCTGCAGAGTTAGGGAGACCTCGGAAGAAAATCAAGATTTGGATTTCCTTTGTACATTTTCCCTGAAAACTGGGTCACTTTTTTGTTAAATAATATTTAAAGGAGAGCAAATCATGCTTAACAACTGAACTCCAATCCTCTCATAGAAAATGCCAACCACAAGTGACTTTCTACTGACCTTTAATGGGTAGGTGTAAACCATCAAACTAGTTACTTTCAGATTAAGAGTTTTCTTAGTTTCTGATGCATGATGTTGAAAGAATACTTCATAAAACACACCATAAATTCATGTCCTCCTTCCTCATTCCTAAAAGGCTTCATCCAATCAAGATCTTCTGTCTATATTCCTCACATTGGCAGAAGGCATGAGATGGCCAACTGGAGTCCCTCGTCAGGCATCTGCCTGAGTCCTGACTTGATCTGTGTCTATACATTGTTAATTAAAGCAAACATATTTTAAAAATTTTCTTTTTCTAATTTAGCCACTTAACGGATTCGTCCCCTT
Source organism: Ailuropoda melanoleuca (assembly GCF_002007445.2). Taxonomy (NCBI): domain Eukaryota; kingdom Metazoa; phylum Chordata; class Mammalia; order Carnivora; family Ursidae; genus Ailuropoda; species Ailuropoda melanoleuca. The sequence goes on from NC_048220.1 coordinate 46,810,328, forward strand.
AGAGTCAATTGCTTATTTAACTAATGCTAATTTCCCTGCAATGATCTCTAGTTTGATCAAAGTTAATGAGGAAATCAAATGATCCTCCTGACAGGGTAGGGTATATAAACACATCATAAAAGGACAAGCATAGGAACTAAAGGCAGATTTTTTTGTCTCTCTCTCTCACCATTTCCTTAGTGTGAACCCAAAAGAGTGGAAGGCCAAAATGTGGAGTCCTGGCTTCTTCTCAAGAGCCATTTCAGCCTATACAGTATCTCCGCATGTCCTTCACACCACCAGAAGAAACGGTGGCTTGGGAGGCCAGGACCAGCAGACTGCTGTGTTGAAGAGGTGAGTGAGGGCTAAGAGCTAGGACACTGTGTCTTTGTCAGAGCACTAGACCCCAGCAGCAGGTCGTCAGGAAATGAAATGCCCAGGACTTGGGTCCAGTCAGAAGTTGAGGCTCAGACTTCCCTCCATCACCTCCAGATCCTTCCATCCTCCATCTACTCCTTCCTACTTTTGCCCACCTTCTCCACCCTGGAAGATCAAGCCTCAAAACAAGCTATATCTGGAAACTGCTTAGCTTGTGGCCAGGGTGTGAAATATTTTAAACACTCTAACCCTGCAACAACAGCGATCTGTGTGGTTTTATTTTATGTCCATACTGAAGCGTGAGGACCAAACGTAAATGCATTTCTAATCACAATATTATTCCCAGAATGGCAGAGAATGTATTTTAGGATTTGTGAAGCATCTCAGAGGAATCAAGGTTGGGAGCAGGAAGTAAAGTTGATGCGTATAAAGGATTGTGTTAGGTTCTGCTAGACTGACCACGTACGCTGTGGACGGGCACGTCTGGGTGAGCGGACAGCTTACTCCACAGGAGAGTTTGAAAGGATAGCTGAAGGAGAGGAAATTAAGCCATTATGGGAAGTACAAAACTGTTCCCCCTTCCAGCTTGACTGGAAGGAGTAACCATGCAGAACTTGCCATACATGTACATAGCCTCCTTTTCCAACATTTATAAAATCCATTTACACATTTTCTCAGCTGTTTCCCTTGACAACAACTGGTTCTATTAGAATCTTGGAATCTAAAAATGTCTGATATAATCCATTACCAATGTTTTTCATTTGACAGATGGAAGATCTAAGGTCCAGAGAAAATGACTTCCCCCAGATTATTAAAATTTTCTGTTCCTGGAAGGGTGTAACAGCATAAAAAAGCAATAATCTATGTGACTTAGGGCAGGGAAGCCAGGGTAACGTAGTATGTTTGGATCCTGACCAACTGTGTGATCTCAAGCAATGTCACTCATTTCCCTGAACCTCAGTTTCCTCATTTCTAACACCTGAGATAATAGCACCTACCTCAGAGGGGAGTTAAAGGAATTAAATGAGAAAACGAATTAAAAGCATTAAGTACAGTGCCTGGTACTTAGGAGGTATCAACAAATTATCAATAATTATTTACTGTAGTTATTACCTCTGCTAATTACATAATAACCTATAGAATTGTGAAGTCAGGCATCAATATAAATAATAATAATAATAATAATACAATAATAAAACTAGAATTTGAGTATGAGCCTGGGCACTTCACTAATTGCTTTAAGTACAGTATCTAATTCCAATCCTCCCAATTCTGTAGATAAGGAAACTGCTCCTTAGAGAAGCTTAAAAATTGGCTCAAAAGCTGGTAATGATTTTCCTAGGATATGAACCTAGCTCTCTCAGACTCCAGAAGGCACACAGTTATTCTGAAGCAAGACATTAATCATCTCTAGGTTAAGGAGAAATAAAGAAAAGGAAAATGTTTATTTTATAGGTGAGATCCTTTACTCTTTTCCCAACTAAGAAAGGTGAAAGGCTGCATTTTAGAGCAAAATGGGCCGGTATCAATCATTTCACTTAGCCATGTCAGACTTTTATAATAAATGTTTTGGCTAAGTGTAAGGTCACTCAATGTCAGTTCGATACCCTTTAACAGGGAGCTAAAAGTCAATCCTGCCATCTTGAGATTTATCTATGATGTACACTAAAATTGCTTGGTTTTCTATTGATTGAGCATTTGAGATACAAAAGCTTGAGAATTGGCTGTTATTTATTTGACATGTCCCTATATCCATTAAACTTGGAGCCGTGTTATCTGCTGTTTTAACGTGACTTGAAGCTTCCCAAATCTGTCCTTCCTAATTGTGGGGGGAATGTCATTTGTTTGGAAAATGGTAATAAATTGAAGGCTGCTCTTTTCCCACATGTGGATATTCAGAGATTTTATTTATGCAAACTGTTAACCAGGTTAATTTTACCTGCCCCATCCTTACAGATGATGTGGGAGGTGGGGTATGGGTGAGACGTGCTTCTTAGAGGTGCTCAAAACCCTCTCAGAAGGTTGCACCTTTAGTCAAAAGCCTCAAATGTTACAAAATATTGGAAGGAGGGTGCCTTAAATTGTGAAATCTGTGAGGGATCTCATTTTTTTCTGGAACTCCCTGACATCTGAGCCCTCGTGCTGCTGGAAGGGTTCCAAGAGCACCATAAAATTAGGGCTGGTCCTGTCTGAACTGAGTCCAGATCATTTCAAAGTGACTCAAGGCTGGGAAATAAATATTGAACCTAGTTAAATGTTGCTTGAGATTATGCTTGGCACTGGGCGTCCAGTCACTGATTTACTCTTTGGTTACATGGGTTATTTTGAGCTCCAATGGATATGCCAGGGGAGATTCATTCAATGGCAGCAATTATTTGCAAGCACAGTTGCATTTCTGACACATTTAGCGGAATATTATGTAAAGATTTATAGGATGGTATTGGGTGGGTTGAGAAGACATAAAAGTCTTTGGTTTCATGCTACTTTGCATTCAGCTTTCCCACTCCTTTTCTCCTGTTACTTACCTTTCTTAAATAAACTTTCTTCCTTTCTTTTCTTTTGTTCATTTGTTCATTCATTCTTTCCTTCTGCCTATCTTTCTTTCTTTCTTTCTTTCTTTCTTCCTTTCCTTCTTTAGACATTAACTTATAAATTATGAACTGTAAGAAGTCAGAATCAAAGAAGTCAAAGAAAGAGTTGTAATGATCTGTGTAGCTCACCCTGCCCCTTTAAAATGCCAAAAAATGTGGGGATAGCTATTTGGAAAAGAAATGTTTTAAATGGCCAGTTATGTGTTTAATAAATAGACTTTGAAGCAAAGGTACAGCCACACACCTGCTGAGTTGACCTGTGACATTTTTCAGATTGGGACTGATGTCAGGTTTGGTACATCGGGGCCACAAATGGAAGTCACATGCAACATGCAGTCCCAGCCCTCTGACCTTCCTTCCTTTACAAGAGGAGGATACTCCCCAGGACTGAGTCTGATCTTGCTGTGGGATCTGAAGTGCTGGCTGCTGTGTCCAGTCTCAGGCCAGCTAGGCACTGGAGAAGCATTCCACTAAGAGCAGCCTTTGGAGTTAGACCCACGTGGGACTCCCAATCTGCACTACATTCACTGTTGACTTAAGACAATTGACCAAAAAGTCCCTAGACTCAGTTTCCATATCTCTAAAATGAGGATCCTGAGTTCCTGCTTCACAGGGCTATTGTGAAGGTTTAATGGGTTAAAGCATGTAAAGTGCTTAGTTCAGCACCTGTCATGCAGTAAACAGTAAGTGGTAGAAATTATAACAATTCTCCAAATGTCAAACCACCTCTCTTTCTGAAAGGCCTGCCGACTCTGAGTACAGATGTAACCACAGCCCTCAGCCCCTACAGACTTTGGCCAACTGATGAGGTAGCTCAAATGCCTGGCAGGGGTAGGATTTGAGGGGTAGAGCAAGGGGTCCACCATGGCAGTCAGGCAGGAGCCCCCTTCCAAGGACACACACCTATTCCTTAGACTACACAGGGGATTCTCTAGCTATGACCAGTTTCTACATTGGCACAGCAAAGTGCAGGCACCTGACCAACACAATTTAAAGCACAGGTCTTTTCAGCATGCTTATCTTTTGAAAAATTAGACACAAGACAACAGAGTATAGATTAAATCCCATTAGGAGAAAAATCAATAAGGAATATCTGTTCAACAAAGTTTCAGACTTATACTGTCTTCTTTCAAGAACTATTTGATCCAACTTCAGTCCAGGAGCCACACTCTGCCTGTGTGTAAGATTTCCTAGTTCCCGAAGCACTTCCCCAAACCTTATCTTAACTTGAGCCTTCCCAAAGGTGGAGATTGTTACCTCCGAGTTGTAAGTCAAGTCACTCAGCTAATACCTGGTTGAATTCTTTCTTGATCCCAGGTCTTCTGACCCCAGTGTCCCTAGCACTACACCCACTCAGTTTGTTCTCTGTACCCCAACCCCTACCACACTCACTCCCCGGCACTCATTAGAAACATGCCCAACGCATAGGCTCTAAAGAAGGGCACAAGTTACGTGGGGTGTGAAAAGTCTCTGGTTTTAAAATCTAGTCATGACTCTGTGCCAAATGCCAAAGGACTTTGTGGAAAGAAACAGAGTCCACGAATTTCTGGAGGGCCCTTCACTGGTGAGATTTAGGAAACAGACTGGAGATGAGGGGTGATTTACTTTGCGGGCCAGGTAAATATACATACCATGGTAATTTTAATAAAAGCATGTCCCATAAACCTCAGACATAAAATAATAGTCTCACCAAAGGTATAAATGAATGGGGATTTTACAGAGGTAGTTTAGCTCCTGTTCTACCAGCCACAATAAATTATTTCTACCCTTCCAAACACAATACTTGCTGAATCCCGACGTCTTGCTGCCCCTATGTTAAGTGGAGAAGAAACACCTGTGCTGGTCCAAAGGGCAGTGCTCATAAAGACAGACAAAATGGATCCAGTAATGTTTGTTCCCTCTCCCCTCTCCCACCACCTGGAAAATGAAGACTAACAGTGATTAATGCCTCCTGGTAACCATGTATGGACTTTTCATCAGAGAAAGCATGATTTAAAACCAGAGCTATGAAATGATTTTTTCAAAATGTCCACAGAGCCCTGTCCCAACCAGACCCGAATCTGTGCGGGTAGATGTGGACATTCAGGATGACCTGAGCCTCCACGCAGTTTCCAAAGGAGCCCAACTCCTTGACTCTGTCACTGTAGGGAGCACAGGAAGACTACCTTTTTTAGGGTATGTACCAAAGTGGTTTTCTTTCCTCATTTTTAGCCCAGAATAAAAGAGGTTCTTTTCCATGTAGAAAATACACCCTTGCCCTCTGCATGGTGAGAGAATGCTCAACACACCTCCCTCCCTGAGCTAACTTAACTGATGGAGCTCTCTGTAAGCAGCCACTGGACTACAACTGAGGCCAACTGGAGCATGCCCAATGACGTCCACAGATCCCAAGATTTGATTTCATTAATGTCCGTAGACAAATCAGCTGGGCAGTTGCTGGCAGTGTTTAACTTGCCATGGTGGGTCAGATTAGGAAGCTGTTACAAGCCCAAAGGCCACCCAGGGAGGGTTCCTGGCTTCTGCCAACAATAAGATTCCCATGGCTGCTCTGGAGTTGACCCCACCAGCACTGAGGGAGGCCTCTGCTGGCAAGCCATGGGTTTTTCCAGATGGGGTGTGGCCTCCTGCTGTCACCATGACACACATCTCTACTACAACCACAGACAACTAAGGTGCCTTGGACTTAGAGGCAGGGCTGGATGACTCCAATCTGAACTTCTTTCCCAGGAGGCTCAGTAGGCTTCTTCCCCACAGGCGCTCCTCCCCTTTCTGGTGCTGTGTGATGGTGAATGGCAGGGGTTAAAAGTTGGGCTGCCAAGGTTTGAACCTCAACTCTGTCCATGTGAGGTTGTTGGGGGTTAAATGGCACAATTGGTTTAACACCTTAGAACAGCACCTGAGTCTGAGTACATGTGAAATCCTCTCAGATTTGATTTCCGCCTTCCCAGGCACTAGGCCCATCCTCTTTCCCTCTCCCGGAGGCTCCAACCTCCCTGCCCTGCCAGGGCAGTGCTACTGCTCTGGGCTTCTCCTCCCTTCACCCTTGTGATACCTGCCTTCAGCTTCCATGTGGAAAAGGGTCCACCATCCACAAATCCACCCAAGGATCTAATGCACTGCCCAACAGGAGCATTTTTATTCCATAGGATGGCAAAACTTTAGCTACAAAGAACAAATTCCTGGGAGGGAATCTCAGATATTCTTGGTCTGCAGGTGAAAAAGGTTTTTTATAACGTGCAGGAGAGTAGTAAAGAATAGAGGAGGAAGTAGACCAGGGCCTCATAACTTAACATTGATTTTAGGATAAGAAGAGCACATACAACAGGTTTTGTACGTTCAAGTCAAGAAGTATGGAAGAGATGATACCACAAATTTCTTTCCAGAAAAATAAGGTTGACAGGGACCCAGTATTCACAGATGGGGGCCAAGACGTAGAGACCCTGCTGGCATCACTCACTAGCCCAGGGTTACCTGGCCACCAGGCTGGCCCACAGGCCTATGGGTTCTGGAGTCTTTGGTGAAGGATGATGAAGCTAAACTTTCACTTCCTTGTGCTTTTCATGTATCCAAGGGCACAGGCAACTTAGAGATACCTTGATAAGTATATTCTCTGAAATTTCCTGGGACCAGCACAGCCACATCAATTATCTCTCTGTCCCTCTTCACCTCCCTTACATCTCCTCACACTTTCACACATATTCCCACCTTTACTAGATTTGAGAAAAAGGAACTAGACAAAACACAAACTCTAGAGACCATGAGTGGCTGGGTGATGCTGGACAGGAGCGATCATATGTGCCCACAGGTATAGGCAAGATGCATCACCAAAGGCCCAAGGCCCGTGCTCTCTGCAGTCTGCCATCTTGCAGGTGGACAGTGACAATTCCCCTTCCTTTCTACCTCATACTCAGGTCACCATAAGCCTACGACTGGCCATACAGTGCTGAAAAGGACTAGTCAGAAGGGACTAAGTAGGATGAGGGAATCCAGGCACCCCTGGCCCCCACCAGATGGAACATTATCCTCTTGCAATCTTAATGGCCTCCCTGCAGCGAGGGAGCCTCTGCCCCCTGCCCATCACCTAAATAGCCCATCCAGGGCTCCAGTTCCTGGAGGGAGGACCTTAGCCTGTTCCAACTAACTTCATGCAGCACAAAGCCCAGCCCATTTCTGTGTAGCTCTGGGCATTTAACAAATGCTTTTAATGATGATGATGCAACCCTCTCCGCCTTGATCTGTCAGGGTCCCTAAGGCATGAAATGGTCCCCTGAGAAACATATTATCTGAAGCTTTCCCTTTTCCTTAATTATATTGTACTAATGTTCTTTTCTACAGGATTCTCCTCCCCCAGCTCCTCCACCCAAACCCAGCTTCACTGTGGGTTGGATTTACATAAAAGACCAGCACATTATAATTGTGATGATTGATCACCTAAGTTTCCTTGGGTTCAGATTGTTTCCTAATGTGGGTCATTTTTCATCATAAAGAGTCGGCTGATAATGATGTCATTTCCATTGCTTGAATTTGGAGGCAGTGGCCACATATCAGAGTTTAAATGACTGTCTATAGGGCAGCAAAATCGTGTCGTTATCAGTTTAAAGCAGTCACTGCTTTACTCCTGGGGACAAAACAAGAATTGAGGCCTCCTAAAACTCATCACATAAGAGCAGGATGCCAGGAATACAAATCTGTATCAGGAACTGTGGGGGGAGGGGAGACACGAAGCAAATCTGTTTTGTGTGAAGCTGTGTGGTAAGCATCAGATAAAAACTAGAGTCACACTTGACAGAAAATAAGCCACACTGCTGATCATTGGATATCTTAAATGTGCTCTGCCACAATCACTTAACTGTGACTCCATGGCAAGATTAACAAGCAACAACTGAAATCACTCATGAAGGCATGAAGGGGGGCTTTGGAATAAAACCTATGTACCAGACAAGCCCATCAATGCACCTCCCACTAAGTGAGTGGGACCAGGACAGAGCTGGAACATGACCTCCATTTTTGTGTGTGAAATATGGGTGTGAAATGAAATGATGTTATATGTGTATTTAAAGCCAATAGCTGCACCATTAAAATCCCACAGCGTGCATGTCTTAAATCAATGCTGCCCCAGATGTTCTGTTTTCTGCCATTTGCTTCTAACTACCTTCCCACACAGCTCTGCTTTCTGGAACCCCTCCAGGATGTCCTGAAGATGTGAAAGTTGTCAGATCAACCCCAGTCCTACTTTCCATGGCCTTTCTCATTCAACCCAATATGTTTTCCCTTCTCTGCACCTATTTATTTTGAAACATTTCTAACTTAAGAAAAATTACAAGAAAAGTAAAATGAACACTGCTTCACCTAGATTCACCACTTGTTTCCATTCTCTCAAATTTGGTTTACCTCTCTGTAACATATACACATATTATCATTTAACCATTTGAGAATGAGGTGCTTTACCTATGTGACTTCATGACACTTCCATCCCTTCACACCTCAGGGTGTATTGAGAAAGAAATGAAAGATTCTCTTCATTTCCACAGTACACTTACCTTATTCAAGAAATTCAACATTGAAGGGTGCCTGGTTGGGTCGGTGGGTTAAGCATCTGCTTTCAGCTCAGGTCATGATCCCAGGGTCCTGGAATAGAGTCCCACATCAGCATCCCTGTTCAATAGGGAGTCTGCTTCTCCCTCTCCCTCTGCCCCTCCCTACCTCCCCCCCAACCTCCCCAGGGCTTGTGCTCTGTCTCTCACAAACAAAAATATCTTGGGGAAAAAAGAAAAAGAAAAAAAGAAATTTAACATTGATACAGGGCTATTATCTAATACACAGTCCTTAACTTAGCTCTCCAATTGTCCCTATAAAGTCTTACATAGCTGATTTAAATGTGTATATGTATGTGTATATATATACACACACACTTATTATATTTAATATAATCTAAATAATAGATATATAAAATATGAAATACAGAAATCGATAGCTGTATCTTCAGGGTTTAATCAAGGCTCTCACATTGCATTTAGTTGACATGTCTCTTTAGTCTCCTTTTGCTTTGTTTTGGTTTGGTTTTGTGGGACTGGTTTGATCTTCACAGTATCAGCATAGACTCATTATTTTTTTAAAAATGTATTGCTAATATAATGGAGATATGTCAAAAGGGCATTGGATCTAGCTTGAAGGAATTCCCACTAGGAAAATGGACATAATTTGAACATCAAAATGGCTAATGAGAGAAATGGCTATATAAGACATTGCGGGGAAAAAGAACACATTCTGATATGAAAAAAATAAAAGTGACAAGAAAGAGACAGGGAAGCTCTTCATTACAGAAGACTAATAAGTGAGGAAGGAAATTAGCAAATTTTTTTATAACCATCATAGTAATAATTCAGGCAAGAACCATCACCTCCAGTCCATATTTAAATCTCCTCTCTCCCATACTAAGAACCCAAGTCCCCAGCAAATCCAGTACTTTTACCTGCTTCAGTCCTGCAATACACACATTTTCAATACTGCTACATCATTGCCATTACCAACAGCTAAGTAAAGTTCAAGATTTCTTTGCAATTTTTGTTCTTAGGAAATATCACGCTGGGAATACACAGTCAGAATACTATGCTTAGAAGTGACTTGAATATTTTTTCTAATGTGTGATTTTCATTTATTTGATATAAAGGTACATTCTTCTTTTTCTGATTGAATTCAATGTCTATCTTTTTTCCATCTTTATTTTTATTTAATTTTATTTTTTAGACATGTAAACCACTAATGGCTTATAAGTCAAACCAAATCAAGAGGTACTCAAGAGAGGTCTCTTCTATCCCTTGCATTTGGTTCCATTCACCCCAGTAGATAACTAAATTCATTATTGTCTGGCTTATTTTTCTTGTTTCTTTTTGTAAAAATAAGCAGGTTCAACAAAGGTGTTTATTTTTTTTTAAAGATTTTATGTATTTATTTGACAGAGCAAGAGAGCACAAGCAGGGGAGCAGCAGAGGGAGAGGGAGAAGTAGGTTCCCCGATGAGCAGGAAGCTGGATGCAGGGCTCCGTCCCAGGAGACCTGAACCAAAGACAGATGCTTAACTGACTGAGCCACCCAGGTGCCCCTCAACAAAGATGCTTGAAGCCATTAACAGGCACCCTGGGTGGGTCAGTTGCTTGAGCAATTGACTCTTGATTTCCACTCAGGTCATGATCTCAGGGTAGGATGGAGCCCCTAGTCGGATCAAGCCCCCATTGAATCTGAGCCCCCTTCAGATTGAGCCCCCACCACTTGCACGCTCCCTCTCTCTCAAGTAAATAAATAAATAAAATCTTTAAATAAAAAAAAGCCATTAACATTTGCATCCCTTTCATAATAATTGCTTTCAAATTTTGGAAGGCTACATGAGAAAATTCCAAGATGTAAATCCATTCCAAGAACATTCCTTCCCGTTTCCTGCTTGGAATTAGAGGAAGTATCATTCCTTTCCAAAAGACATCATAAAAGGTGAACAGTAGGGAATAGGGAGAATGAGGGAAGCCAAACCCAGCCATGTGACTTAGGGGGCTAAGTACCATCAAATTCCTCTAAATGTGTATTTTTTCATCTGAGCAGCAAATGAAAGAGCAAGTACTTGCCCCACTACTGATTCTTTTGTCACTGGTATGATCAAAATAACCAGCCAAGCTACACTACTTCTTAGGCTAAAAACAAATCTGATCATATTACTCTACAACTGAAAACCCTCCCCTGCCTCCCCACTGATGTCAAAATAATCCCCAAACTTACACAGTCTTCAGTAGGCTGCCTTCTCGACACATCGCAGGCTCATGCAAGTGCACGTACGTGTACACACACACACACACACACACGCTCATGATTTTCAACAGCTTGGTTCTTTTCTCACCTTGTTATTTGCTTTGCTCATGCTGATCCTGCTTCTTGAAGTGATCTTCCCCACATGAGCCAGGATGTCAGATAGAAGGGTTTCACCTTGATCAGCCCCATGAAGCAAGTCTGTTCTATGAGCCCTAAGGAGGGCTCTGATACTGCAAGGCTTCCCATGTCTGAAACTTGGGTGTTGGGTTTGTAACAGACCTTCTGAGAGTACAACTACTTACCTAACACAGGAAAGAGGTGTGAGGGGAAACGGGATTTGCACATTTAACCTTCAGGCCAAGGGCAGATAGACAAAGGCTCACTGGGATGACAACAGAGCACTTAGCCCCAGCTTACAGGGTCCTGCACTGTAATGCATCCCTGAAGCCTCCTGATGGTGAGGTCCACTGTGCCCCACCAAGTGCCTTTCCTGCCTCAGGCCCCTCAAGTTCCCAATCCTGCAAACTCATGGCTCCTATCTGCTTCAACCCTACTTCACTTGTGTTCCCAACCAGGCTAGCAAATTTAATGATCTCTTGAGAGATTTCTTCATTTGAATGCTCTTTGTGCGCTCCTATTTCTTGGATCCTACATCAGACCCTACATGGCACTATAATAAGCCCATAAATCCTGATATTTAATCCTGGTCTGGTTCTTTCTATTGCCTTCAACTCCTCCCATCCATTTGAAGAGATGCTAATAGAACAATGATTTTCAGACTTTACTGTGAAAAAGAATCATCTGAGGAATTTCTGACTCAGTATGCCATGGGTGGGGCCCTGGAATCTGTATCTCCAGCACATACCTGGAAAGGTGGACCTAAGACCACTTTAAGAAACACAATAAGTAGACTATCTAGATGCTTTCTGTCACCCTTCACCCAATCTGGGCCCTCTGAGTTCTAGAGATATTCTTTCTCCTAATTACTCAAAATGACCATTCACAGACATCAGGAGTTTTGAATCTAGGCCTGCAATCATTCTCACCAGAAATACTGCCCTCAGCTGGTCCTGGTAGGAACCACAGGTCCAAGGCACCTTGAGTTCTTAACCCCAATTATATTCTTACCTTAAAATAAATTTATCTTTGAACTATGAGTAATAATATTTCCTACTCAATTAATGTACATTATTCTGCTGCCTGCACATACCCTCTGTTTATTCACATCAAAGTGATTTTTATTGGAATAGAATAATTCTTAACTATGTCTTTCATTTGTAAAGATATTTAGATGGTATATATATTTAGAATTCAGCACCCAACTCACAGGAAACAATTCTACTAACATCCAGCCAATCACATATTGCCTTCCTCAAAAACATAATAAAATCAAATTGGGCTTGACATCTATGGAGCTGTTGCAAATTAGAATTTCTACCACCTGGCAGATGAGTGGCAAATAGGAGGGGTGGAAAGTCTGGGAGCCATTCATAAGCAGAGAATGAAGGAAGCAACAGAACCAAGTCCAGTCAAAGCAAAGAATGGCTGGAGATGCGGGGCTGTTTTCCTTTGGCCTTCCAGGCATCAGCATTCTTCTAAGAGTGTCAGAAATTATTTTGACCAAAAATGCATGTAGTTTTACACGTAAAGATTTTGTTAAAGAGTCCGAAAAAAATCAGAAGAGATTCTCCAGAGGTAGATAAGGAACCCCAGATTGTACTAAGAATTGGGAAAGAGGAAGTAGAGTGCATGGCATAGACAGGCGAATGAAGCCCCTGCACCACTGGACCATGGCAAGACCCTGACATGCTTAATCACTACACTTGCTACCACTCTCGTGAGAGGCTCTGGGGTCTTCCCACTGGAGTTGTACTCTCACTTTGCCACTTACCAGCTGTGATCTTCAGTGAGTTACTTAGTCTCCCATCCATTTGAAGAGGGATTGTTTTAACTCATATAATTGTGATGATTGACTAAGGACTTGATTTCTGAAAGATGGGTGATGGAAAGAGAATTCTCATGTATACTATCCAAAGACCTTTAAGTAAATACTACTATTATTTTTATTGTGGTAAGCTATACATACTACAAAATCTACCATTTTAACTATTTTTAAGTGTACAGTTCAGAGGCATTAAGTCCATTCCCACTGTTGTGCAACCATAACCAGCGTTCATCTTCAGAACTTTGTCATCATCCCAACATGAAACTCTCATTTTTTTTGATCCATTCGCTGGTTTTGGTCCTGTTCATAAATTTCTTGGCATGGTGTCTAACACATGTTAACTGTAGGAATAACATCAGGGATCATGAGACTCCATTTCAGCTCTTGAATTTCATTTTTGAGCAGTTCTATTTGGAGGGATTAATATTTCATTGCTTTTTCTCTTTCTCAGAACTCTTCCAAAGAACAAGCAGAAATTTTGCTTTAAAAAAAATAGAAAAATCATTCTGTCTTGAATTTTTATAAATTTAAAAAATATAATGGAATCTTAGCAATTTCATTTTTCCTGTATCTTAAAATAGTTTGTAGTTCATCACCTTAGGCATTATCAGAGATTACTCACCAATTATTCTCAACTATGCTTTAAAAATGTCAAAATTATGTGAAATAAAAAACAATGGAATTGCTTAAAAGGTGATACAATAATGAAACCATCATGATTACATCACCCCTCAGTCTTCCTACTGTTGTACCTCAAGTATTGCAGTATCTTTCAAGGATTAAGAAAGAGAAGAGATAGGGGCGCCTGGGTGGCACAGCAGTTAAGCGTCTGCCTTCGGCTCAGGGCATGATCCCTGCGTTATGGGATCAAGCCCCACATCAGGCTCCTCTGCTGAGAGCCTGCTTCTTCCTCTCCCACTCCCCCTGCTTGTTCCCTCTCTCGCTGGCTGTCTCTATCTCTGTCGAATAAATAAATAAAATCTTAAAAAAAAAAAAAGAAAGAAAGAAAAAGAAAGAGAGGAGATAGCCCCTTTGTAGTTTTTTAAATCATTCAGTGAACACAGATGAGGATTCATAATTTTTATTTTCTACCCATAATAGTAGAAATAAGGAAGTTTACAGAGGACAATGTTTCACAATTACTAAATAAATCAGAAGCTTAATGCAAAGAGATTTCACATAACTAAAATCTCATATTCTGAGTCTTCAGATGATGATTTCCTACATGAATTTCCTCAAAATCTAGAATCAATGAGTGGACACTTATTTCAAAGGACAAAAGGAAATATGGTGTTCTCAATGAATTAGTCACTCAATAAGAAATTTATCATGCAGTGTTTTGTGAGCAGAACCTGGACCACCCAATTTTGCTAAAACATGCGTGACAATGTTGTTTTATCTTTTATGATTGTACACCAAAATTTGTTTAATATGGGTCATAGGTGGAAAAGGCAGGTATATATAAAAAGGTGGATGAAAGAAAATGCATAATGTAAAAAATGAACTTCTATTGAGTGGTCATTCTAACTGATGTTTATAAATCTGAAAGGTTTTGCAATTTTGGAGCAAAGATGGCTGTCTTCTCAATCAAAATTATGAGCCATCAAAGTTTTTAAAAGTACTATATTTGGGGGCACCTGGGTGGCTCAGTTGGTTGAATATCTGACTCTTGATTTTGGCTCAGGTCATGATCTCGTGGTCGTGACATCAAGCCCTACTTGGGCTCTGCACTCAGCATGGAATCTGCTTGTCTCTCTCTCTCACTCTCTCTCTCTCTGCCCCTCCCCTCTTTCAAGCTCTCTCTCTAAAATAAATAAATAATTTTTTTAAAGTGCTATATTTTGATGATGTGACTTCAAGAAGATAAAATCAGAAGTCATGATAATCTAACCCTTTTAGAGATGTACTTGAAATCTGGAATCTATACTTATGAGATGGATATGTTCCAGAAACAAACATGACAGTTGATAACCAGTTAATGACATTCAGAGGAAGTTGCCCATTTTAGTTATACATACCATCCAAACCAGGAAAACATGGAATTAAAAATTGGAATTTTCTATGTTTAAGTTTTTGTTAAAATTGCTAATAAAGTTTTTAATAATATTTCTGATTTTACTTCTGTAAATTACTCATAAAATGACTTAAAAAGATAAAAAGGGTTCATTGGACTCAAATGGAAAATGTTGAGAACCATTCCTATCATGCCAAGAATTAAGCACTTAACACAGTTTTGTTATCATCACTATCATCATCAGGGTGCACAGAGTGTCATCAAGTCCTGAATTTATTTGGAAAAAAAAAACCCACATCCTATGTTCCATGGTACAATACAAGAACTCATAAGCACCAGCATATTTGGTGTCTTGTCACCACATCCAGCATAGAAGGGCACCTGGCGTGCCTTCCCACTATGGCACGTGAAGGCAGATCTGTAGGCCACTGTGGCCATTCACAGGGTGAGTCTTCTTCCTAGACTGTGTGTGAGACACAGCACAAAGCCTGCCAAGACAGACAGCACCTCATTGATGACAACACACTTCACTGATTCACACGGCACTGAGCGGCCATCAAAAGACACACTAACACACCTTCCCAGACTTTTAAGAGTCCAATCTTTTCAAAGAAGAGAAATGAACACAAACTTGCACCGTGAGTTCCTTCTGATAAAAGTCTGTGGCTTTGAACGACAAAGGAGGCTGTGGGAAATAACTGTCATACAACTGAATACAGAAAAGGACTCCCAAGAGGGCACAGAAAGGAAAATAGGCATGGAGAAATCTTCCTAGTAACTCTGAAAAGCAAGACATAAAGTAGGTAAAGAAAATTCAAAGCTTCAGATGTCTGCCTATCTATCTATCTAACCATCTATCTATATTTGATTTTTTAAATTAGTATGTGTGACCTCCTGGTTTGGTCTAACCTAAAGGAGAACTTTCTAGTCAGAAGAGAAATCCCTCAGTGAAAAGGAAAATGACCCCAAGACTGTAGCTGGTCCCCGTGTTCAAGTGACAGCCAAAGGACCACCTGAAAATTCTGCTGCACGAGATTGCAAGAAGGGAGAAGGATGAGGGTAAGGTGTTGATGGCACAGGCTCATTTCCTGTGGGACCTATCTGACCGGCTGTGTCCTTCAACTGAAGGTCACTGCTGCTGTCCAGGCAGCCCTAGACACTTAAGTCTGTCCTTCTGGAATCTGGAAACTCACCCCATCCCTTCCTTCAACCCTCCAGACCCAGAGGTAGTAACAGCTCCTTTGTTACTAGCCTGGAGATAACGCACTCTCTCTCATGGATCCCTACACCCTCTCTCCCTTTGGAAATAGTGTATTTATTAAACCCTCTTCCAATTATCTTAATTTTAGTGGGCATCTATGCTTTGCTGGGACTCTGACTCTACCTTAAGGGTTGCTAAGAGGATTAAGTGTGCCTGGTACTTTATAAACAATCATTACAAAGATATTTTTAGCCTCCTCTCTCGGTTCCCACTCCTCTGTTCAGCCATGGTGAAGCCTTCTAGACAGTTGCTCTTCTGATTCTGTAGCAGAGGAGTCCTCAGACTTTCTCTGCAGAGAGCCAGAGAGTCAGTATTTTAGGCTTCATGGGCTACACTGTCACCACTGCTCAACCCTGCCATTATAGAACAAAGCAGCCAGAGGTGATGCATGAAAGAATGAGCATGGCTATGTTCCAGTACCATTTTATTTATGAACACTGATATTTGAATTTCATATAATTTTCGTGGGTGATGAAATATTATTCTTTTTTGATTATTTCTCAACCATTTGAAAATATAAAACCATTCTTAGCTCATAAGTCATACAAAAACAGGCAACAGGCAGGATTTGGACTACTGGCCATAGTTTGCCAACTCCTATTTTAATAGAGATCTAGCATTTCTGCTGTAGCAGGGAGCTTTTACATTCCAAATTATTATTCCATTTTTTATATTTTCCTTTTTTCATTATTTAATAAGACTAAAAATTCATTCTTTGAAGCCAAAGTTTGCTTGGTCTTTCCCATCATTTTTGCCAAGTGGCTTCCAAAATCCTGTCACATAGCACACTTCGACCACTCCCCTCCATACCACCTTCCAGGAGCAATGTGCTTGAAGCTGTTCCCACACTGGAAACCCATTCAAGCACTGTCTCGTCTAGGAAAAAGTACATCCAGAACTAGCCCAGTGCGATTCACTCCATAGAGATAATATGAAGTCTGGTGTATTTGCACAAAGCCTATATAGTGGCAACATTGAGAAGATGAGGTGTGCCTTTGCAGATTTCCACCTGATTATGCCCATCGTGGGCTGGTACACATTCAGGACATTTACTGATACCTGATGACTTACCAATCTGATGATCACTCTCTCCCCTTTCCCATTTTCTGAAGGCCAATCTGCTCAGTCAGTACACAAGTGCTGGTAGATGTTAAGGTGTGTGACCCACTACAACAAACAGACAATGACTGATACAGACAAAGGCATTCTTGAATTTTAACAAGATTTTACAAAATAATTCCTTACCTAACAGTGTTTTTTAACCCTGGCTACCCATGACGATCACTTGGAGAGCATTCTAAAATGCTGATATGCAGGACCTACCCTATGATGACTGAATTTTTACTGGCAGTTTTAAAAAGCTTCCCAGGTAATCCTGGTACAAGGTGAGGCTTGAGAACCACGGACTTTAGAGGAATGGATAGTCATGGTGTCTGCCCTCATGGAACTTAAGTTCTCACAAGTAGAAAGGGTAGGGGGAGTTGAACAACTAATTACACAATTATTATGTAACAATAATCATGGTAAGACTTACAAAGTTCGGGGGATCTCAGGGAGGGCTTCCTTGAGAAAATGATGCTTTGGCTGGCCTTTGAAGCACGAATAAGAACTAACTAGACAGAAAGTAAGGACATCAAAGGCAATCACATGTGCAAAGGTGTTGAGGCGAGTGGGTAAGAACATAGAGTTTTTAAAAAAGTGCAAGAAGGCACTTCAGATGAAATTCAGAGAGCAAGGGAAATTCAGAGAGCAAGGGCACATGAAGGCCAAGTCAGGCAGAGCCTTGAAGGCCTCATTCAGACCCTATATGTTACCTCATTTGTACTTCGTTAATATCTGCACTTTATAGACTCGGAGCACTAGTAACATGCTCAAGGTCCCATCACTGGACAGTATAGGGCCAGCACTCAAGCCCACTTTTGTCAACCTGCGAAGCCTGCATCATTTCTGTCACCCCATATGTCTCCCTATGCAGTTCCATCCACCTTCTGAGGCAAGATATATTACTTGAAAAGAAATTTTATATCAGGTCTGTGTTTCTACATATGTTTCAAAAATATTAACTTTAGAGAAAACAACCGTCATTCAATGAAGGAAAATATTAGCCTACATCCCCTAGTCAGTCCTTAGCAGAATTCAAAAGCTTCTACCACTGGACAATATAGGCTAATCAGATAAAGTCATTTATTGATTCATTTATCAGTATTTAGTGAGCACTTAATGTGCCAAGTGGTAAGTACATAGATGAAAATATGTTATCTTGACACCGGTGGAGCTTACAGCCTTTTCTAAAAGAGAGTAAAGAAGCAATGTACTTTGCCAAATTTAAATCAGAAATTCCTAAAGGTTAACAGGAAATAGGAGAAGAGAGTGGTAATATTTTATAATTAATATTTATTTCTATACGATTATCTCTTTCTGCCCCACTCATTCACCCCAGTGTTTTTCAAACATGACCACTCAGAAATATCAAAGCCAATAAAAATTGCTAGTATTTGGTAGCTAAGGAAGACCACATTGCAAATAAAGTTATAGCAATGGGCAAAGACATTCTGGAGCATGATCAATGAGGGAAAATTGTATAAATCTTCAAAAAAATTTTCCTGGTCCACTTCCAAAATCAGCAATGTACATGAGATTGATCCAATCCTCTTCCAGATGGTTTGAGGAAATCTGAGCTGAGTCCTAGAAGTAATGGTTAGTATAAGAGATATGAAATGAACAAATAAAAACTTCATTAAAATCCTAAAATAAAACTGAAAAATCTATAGCAGATGGTATGGATCATAGATAGTTAAATGTTTGACAAAGACAGTAATGATTTTTTTTTTTTATCAGTAACAGGGTTTGGGAGAGAGATGAGAAGATTGAATTATAGGAAATACGGTATTGATTTTTGAAAATGGAAGTAAGATTGATTCTGGCCAGTACCTCAGGTAAACTTCTTTGATACCTATTAAAATATTCAGTTTGATTCTAGCCACCAAGGAAATACCTCAGCACTCTTTCCTAAGACCCAAGGAAAGGTGGTAGAGAAAGAAGAAGAGTCCATCTTCCCATTCTTCTTCAGGAATTCCCAAGAACCAGTCACCAATGTGCTCAAGGCAGTTTCACCCCATGACCCTGGAGGACTAGTACACCTGCCCCCAGTGAAATTTCCAGCTGACTCGAGGATCAAACACATAGTCAGGAGACACGGCTGAGCGGGGAGCCTCTGCTAAATCCCATCCATCAGTTTCCAGCACCAGAAAAGCACATGGCAGGGCTGAACATGTCTACCACATTTACATATACATCACCAGTTACCCTCCTTCCTCTCTTAGGACTGATTGCATCTGCCCTACCATCTACCTAGAACTTGGCAAAAGAGATCAAAAACTCAGGCCATCATAGCAAATCAAAGGCCTCTCCCACTACATCCCCAAACCAAGATCCAGAAGAACACCTTCCCAGTCCTCTTTGGAGATCACAAAATCAGAGCTGAGCCTGAGGACAGCCTTCTCTTTGTCCCTTTCAGGAACACCTCAGAGGCCATCATTGCTTACATTTCTTGCAGCCACCTTCCCTCAAATAAAATGTTAAAACAGCGAAAGACCATAATGCTTTTAAGGAAAACAAATCTTTACCCATATAACACATTGTGCCAGCCCTGTTCCCATCAAATTTATGCTCACTAATATATATGTATTCTTGGCTTCTCATCTGCCAACATTATGACCCTTAAATTTGATCCACCATTTGTCCCATCTCCCTAGATATGAGCATATACAGCTGTCAGTTCATCATGTCATCACATTCATCACATCAGGTCATCACATCATATTGTGATCAAGGTCCTCAGTAAGTTGTCACTGCCTCTGATGTGTAAACCTGTGTTCTAGATTCATTACCCAAAACGTGGTTCTTGGACCAGCAACATCAACAGAGCCCCAGACCCCCCACCTGGCCTACTGAGTCAAATCTGCATTTTAACACTAGCCCCATGTGATTCTTATGCACATTTAAGCTTAAAAATCCCGGCTAAGAAATACAGAATTCTCCGTCTAAATTATCTAAATTCTCTAAATTTCTGAATACGGGTTGGTAGTAATCATTGTGAACTATGTCACTAGAATGGGATTCTGTAGAAAGATAGAGGAAATACATAAAAATTATTGTAGTTACTATTCATATCTCGACTCCAGAATTTATGTCCCTTATATGAAGCTCTTAGAGACATTATATTATTTAAGTTGTATAAATGCAGTAAAAGTTCAAAGAAAGGGGAGCTTGATTTCCAGACAGGGGGAAATACCACGGAGAAAGTAGGACTTGAGATGAGTGGTAAGATCTTGCTAAAACATGACTCCAAGGGAAATCTTCTAAATCCAAAACAGAAAACTGAGTTGCCAGGTAGCACTTAGCAACCATGTGAACTTCAGTAAATCACTTATTTTCTCTGAACATTAATCAAACCAGGAAATGATGTGGCCTAGTGGAAACAAAACTTGGTGTCAGATGGACCCAGCTCCAATTCTAGCCAGACTATTTCACCTCGGAGCAGTTACCTTCCCTTGCTGAATCTCACTAAACCACCTGAAATTGAGTCATCCTTGAGAATTACATAATAAGAGAAGGTATACCAACTTCGAAGGTTCGAGTCTGTCGCCTAATAGGCGGTGGAGCAATATTGCTTTACCTTTTCACCTTCCTTCCCTCCAGCAAAGATTTGGGCCAGGACGAAGGTGAACTAAATCTGGGTCTGAGTTAGCAGAAATAGTCCAGATTCTCAAAGTCCCCACAAGGTCAGGCTTGGTGTGGCAGGAAGTAAGAATCATCATGCAAAGGCAGAAATGGTATTTTAGGAGGACCAGGCTGATGGTGTGTCCAGAATGGACGATAGAGGCAGGTGACGGTGAGTGATGTAGTGGCAAGCTCACTGTGATCCACATACCAGCTTTCACAGCCCATCTGACCATATCTGCATTGGTCATTTGACTCTACTCTCAGATCCACTCCCGCACTTCCCCTTGCTCTAACCCGTGTACTTGGGGACTGGCTTCCAGACAGGACCAGCCAATGGGAGGCTAAAAGGAAGAAGGAAAATAAAAGGCTTATCCTTTCCTCTCCCCACCCAGGGTGGCATGTTAGGCAATGCTATTTCTCCCTGGGAGCCACCAGCTCCAATAGGCCATCCTGTCCTCTGTGCTCCCAGCTCCTACTAGCAACTCGGGCTCTGGGCTCTGGTAACACCTCTTCCCTCTGCAGTCCACTCAGCTCAGGGTGAGAGCAGCTTCCTGCCACAGTCAGCCCCTGGGCTACTGTACACCACCCCCCTTTGGCTTTTCTGTTTTACCATCGCCTGAGTGACAAGACCAGTTCCCGGTACTAAATTCTCTCTATCAGGAAGACCAAAAGTGGTTCTATTTCCCAACTAGAACTTAACTGACATAGCATCTGAATCGAAATATATCTCAGATTATTCTGCATGATTACGTGGATTTCTACATCTTGGAAAATATACAAATAAAAGCTACATAAGGATTGATCTCCCAAGTGAGAGTAGGAGAGAAATCAGGGTCAGAATTCTCCAACCAAAAACTATCACAGATCCATTAATACAGGATAATTACTAATCTGTAAATGTAGTGGTATCTATGAGCATGTCACATTTAATTTAGTATTTGCATGGATGATCTGGAAAGGTGAATAACAAATGCAGAAATTAATTCCACAGATATAATTGGGAAGTGTTGCAAATACCCAAAAGGATGGTGAAATGATCCAAAAAAAAAAAAAAAACCTGGCAGTTACAGAAATATGGGCAGGATATGGTGGGGAAACTCATAAAAATGCATAGCTGGATCAAAATAACAAAATGAGATACTGCCTGAAAAATGTACATATATAGGTAAAAGAAAGTAATCAAAAACACAGCTATTCCATGGGTAGGAAAGAAAATAAGAAATGAATAAAGCTGAAGAAGACTGAGGGACGTGACAGTACAAACTTGGATGTAATTTTGAAATAGGATGGAGGAAAAGAGCCTAGTTATTTTGAGCTTTAGCTATAGACACCCTATAGCTTTTTTAAATCAACCAAAAAATGATGTTCTCTCCAACTTGCAAGCGCTTCCCCCAACTTACACGGCATCGATTAGGCCACACTTGCTAAGCCTTACCAAATTCTGCGTACCTCATTAACAAAAATGAGAAAAAATTAAGAACTGCAAGAACTCTGGGAAATAAAAGCCAAATGATAATGAGATGGAGGATATGAATGATAAAGGAAGCAAAAAGAGCCAGATTGGCTGAACAATCATATTTCTAGCACAGACCCATAGAAAATCAGGCGTATTGTGTGGGACAAACAAATTCCAATTAGAGAATAGATTCCAACGTTGACCTAATTATCTAAGGTCCAGCTCTCATTTTTAAGGGATGAATCCAGACAAGCAAAATAAATTCTTGGAGACAAAACCGACTCTTTCTAATACGGAAAATTACTTCCTCCTTCTCCCTGAAGCCCCAGATGGTCAGAAAAGAAAAGCCCCGTGGACTATTTTTTCTTCCATTTGAACCTTAAAATATCATTTCTCTAAGGACAAAATTGACTTCAAGGTGCCCATGCAGTATGTTTCTATGTGGTCAGGAAGGGTTTTCTTTCAGGAAAACAGGAGCTCAACTCGGAAAACAAACAGTCAGCACAATGTCGCAGCCACCAATAAAAATCGCTGGCTCCCGAGCCAACTATTAGGTGAAAGAAGAGTAAAGGATTTAAGCAAAACGCTCACAGCTCCATGTTAAGCTGAGCTGTTCTAATCTAAGTATTCATGAGAAACCATTTTAGCATTTACAGGGTGGTGGGAGAAACGCCACTACAGTATCCGTAATATAGTATGGGTCTGTCACATGATCTAATTACAGAAATGAAAGCAACCCAGGAATTATGTGGTCTATTCAAGCCTGCGGGGAGTACGAACAAAGAATATAATTAAACATCAAGCCTGTTGATTAAACAATTACTATTTAAAGCAGATATAGATTTAAAATTAATTTGCTTCTGCATTCTGAGGATTTGGGGACTGAGATAAACAGTGTTTGAAGTTTAATTATCCGTGTGCAAGATGAAGGGGCTCATTTCGTTTTGGTTCTCACTGCACAGCGTTCAGGACGGTGAAAAGGCAAGGATCCGGCTCAGGTCAGCATTGCCAAAATGTCTGAGACAAGGGGGCAGGGAGTCTCGCTCAGCCTAACCCCCACAGAATGTGGTAATACCACAAGAGAGATTGGGCAACTGCAAATTAATATTTAAATGAACACTAGTTTGAAGTTTACCTGGAGGGGGAATCATACTATCTCCAAAAGAACAGAAGAAGGCCAGCCAAAGAGTTCCAGGCGCCACTGCCATGAGACGTGGGGAGTGGAGACCTTCACGCATGTTTGAGCAAATAGGACATCTACCTGCCAGCTACTCTGAATGGAGCGATTCTTATCACAGGCCACATGTGTGGTGTCCCAGGGGCAGAACTGCAGGGCTGAGGAGTGGGTAGGGTGAAAGGGTGAATTGTAGTGAAAGACAATCAACAGCAACTAGAAAATTCCAAAGTTAGAAATGACTGTTGAGATGCACGGAAGTGTGTCTGCATTCACACACCATGATCAAAAGGCACGGGGACAGCATTTCCTGACCTCAGATCCATCTCCACTGGCTATCACGAGGGATGTGTGCGCAGTGACCCGGCTGTGCTCCATGGCCCCAGGGCAGGACAGTGCTGCACAGTGTGGTGGTGAAGAGAATGGGTTTTGAATGGGACAAGCTGAGTGTAAGGCCTGCTTTGCCACATTTTCATTTTTGACCTTCATCAAGCATTTGGCTCCCTGAGTTCCATTTTGTCAGTGAAGGGCTTTCATTCTTTCCTCATTGGGTGGCTGTAAATATTAAACATGGCAGTGAGGGCATACCTGAGTGTCCCCTCCCACTAAGAGTGCCCCTTCAGGCCCCCCTGCCATGGCTTTTTGGGTGACAATGAATCTCTTTAAGTGGCCTGCCAGGTGGCAATGGCATGTCCCCCACCACTGACATCACCACCACCTTCTCCCCACTCTGGCTCCCCAGCGTTTTTTTTCAGTCCTCTGCATTCTGTCCTTTGCTGTGCCTCTGCCTTGAAGCACTTTGCCTTTCCGTCTTCATCCAATCCATCCTTCCACAGCTCTCAGCTCACCTAATCTTGGGTGGTGGTCAGAAGCTCAGGCTCTGAAGGCAATACATCAGGCTCAAAACTCAAACACCACCCCTGACGATCTGTGGGACTTTGCCCACCTAACGGTCAGTTTCTTCCTGGGAGATGGGTGTGAGTACCAGTGACTCTAACCTACACTGTTTTAAGGGCCACATGAGTATATACAGGGGACCATCTCAGCACAAAGCCTTGTGTGCAGGGCCCCTGGAAAATGGCTCTCATCACAGTCCTCCAAGGCCTCCCCTTCCATATCACTTGCCACACTTGCAATCACATGTTCATGTGATGATTGCAATATGCCTGTCTCTGCACCAGGATAGAAGTTCTAGTCCTGCCTATGGGGCAGGATTTTGTCAGTGTTTAGTCCAAATATTGGATTCAGTTCCCAGCAGAATAAATACTCACATATTTGCTGAGGAATAAATGAAGGAAATGCTGAGCACAGCACCTGGCCCAGTGTTGGGCCTCAATAAATACCAGCTTTTAAATAATAATGCGCACTGATAAGGCCAACTGATAAATAAAAAAAAAAATATTCACTTTGGCCAGTGTTCTCAACTGGGAGTCTTTGTGCCCCCCAGGGGTGGTTGGCAATGTCTGGACAGGGCGTGGGGGCGGGTGGAGAGCACTGCTGGCATCCAGTGGGTAGAGGCCAGTGAGGTTGCTGGACATCCTACAATGCACAAGACTGCCTTCCCACAACACAGAATCGTCCAGCACAAAACACCAGCGGGACCCAGGTTGAGAAACCCTGCACTTCACCTTCTGTCATTTTTCCCTGATTGTTGACTTCACCAGCTGAGTTAGAGAGGCAAATCCAGGTTAAGGAAATCATTCTTGCCTTTTGTCCTCTCTGTTCCTGCAGGTACAAGGCCATCCTTGCCCCTCGTTCTGTGCCCCAAACTCTGTTGGCCTAGCTGGACAGTCTCATTCCTCCTCATCCTCGTGCCAGGGATGAGGTTGGAGTGCGGGAATGTGGGTGAGGCTGAAGAAAAGTACACAATGCACGGCACCTCCCATCTTGTTCAGTCTCCTGTGTCATACATTATTCCTACACTCCTCCGAGCTTGCACAGAAGCCAGACGCGAGCACCGCTACTCAGTGCTCTTTCAGGAAAGCTCTTTCAGGAAAGAGCTCTGCTTTGAATACTGGGCTTCAGAAAGCTCATGTAACCCAAAAAATAAGCCAGGGGCCAACATGTCTGAGACAGAGATTGCTCTAAGATGCAAGAGAATCTGCTCCAACAATAAACACTATGCCCAAATATCATCAGAGGTAAAGTCACAGGGATGAATTAGATGATCCGAGAACAAAAGTGAGATAACGAAACAAAGTTTTTCTGAACCAGTGACCCAGATGATGTCAAATGCACCAGTACACGCAAATAATGCTAGAGGTTAATATAAATCTTAAAACTTACTCATCAGTTGCATAAAATGACATGCTCACTGTCGTTAAAAGTATGTCAAAGAGAAATTAAAAGTGCTGGCGAGGATATGGAGAAATTGAACCCCTTGCACACTGTTGGCTGGAAGGCACGACGTTTCAGCCACTGTACAGAATGGTTTGGCAGTTCCTCAAAGAGCGAAACATAAACTCACCATATAACCCAGCAATTATGTTAACGCCAGCATAACCTAGGTATACACCCAAAATAATTAAAAACTGACAAATAAGAACATGCACATATATATTAACAAGAGCCAAAATATTGAAATAGCCCAAATGCTCATCAACAGATGAATAGATTAAGTAGTTGTGGTATATCCATACAGTGGAATATTATTCAACCATAAAGAGGGGAAAGTACTAACACATGCTACAGCATGAATGGACCTCTAAAAACAGTATGCTAAGTGAAAGAAGGTCACATAACATAATTCTGTTTATATAAAATATTCAGAATAGATAGATGCAGAGACAAAATGCAGGCAAGTTGTTGCCAGGGGCTGTGGGAAAGGCAACATGCAGAAAAATGCAGCAAAATGTAGAAAAACTGTTTAATGGGTAAAAGTTTTACCCATCAATACAGATTATCATCTCATATAAATTAAGATGGAAATGTTTTGGAATTAGATAGATGTACAACACTGTAAGTGTACCAAATGCTACTGAATGGTTCACTTTAAAACATTTGATGTTATGTTATCAAACTTCATCTCAATAAATTACTTTTTAAAGCATGCCGAAATGGCACAAAATTAACAAACACCAAAAGAGAAAATAGCTAAAAATGGAAATGGATGCAGTAGCCTGAGGGTTTATAAGTGATTCATTTTTGCACTCTTTTTAAAGCATACATGTAAGTTATAAAGACTTTGGAAAATACACAAAAGCACTGAAAGAAGGGACTATCAATAATATTTCTAGTCTTTCAAAATACTCATTAATGCCAGTGTTGAACTACCTTTGCAATTGAAGGAAAGGAAAGGAAAGGGGAGGGGAGGAGAGGGGAGGGGAGGGAAAAGGAAAGAAAAACTAAGACCCTGTACATTAAGATAAACCCCCCAGTGGAACACTTATTTCTGCCAAAGCTTTTATTTTAAGCTTGTTTCGCTCTATGGGCACAGGGGAAGCTGGGGGACCAAGTGTTGACAAGGATGCAGGTAAGTCTGTGACTTTTTGGCTAACTAAGGCCTCTCTACTATCCTTCCATCCATCCCAGACCAGTGTGCCTGGCTCTCAGCAGGCTGGGAAATACTGGTCTCCATCGGACAGAATTTGAGAAGAACTTCCTCTGCATGTCTGTGTCATTCACCCTCCATGAAAGAGACTAGAATGTCTATTCCTCTAACCTGCATAGCTTCTTCCCTGCCCACAACAAGAGATCTTCATTAATTATTATACAATTAAGCTCTGGGAGCAGAGAGATGGGGGTTAACACTCTTGACTTTGCTAGAAAAATCATGATTTCCAAAAGATGTACAAGGGATGATGTCTCATCTCCCATTCTTCTAAACTTTTTTGAGCAGGAACATGAATAAAATGAAAAGAAACAAAAAACAGGAGCAGGAATTTGGGGCTTGGCTCAGTGCAGAACGCATATGTTACCAGTGAATCAGCCACTATCAAGGGCCCATGTTGTAACCAGCACTGGGGTGGTACCGCCTCTAAAAAAAGACTCATGAGCACAATTCTAATTTTCAGATCCAGACATTCTGGTTTTGAATATTCACTCTTACCTTAATCCATCAGTGGCCTCTCTCTCAATCCAATTTTATCACCAAAACTTCAGTTTCAATATCTCTCCTCTTTCAACAGCTGCTCCTTCTGTTCTCGCAGCAACACTGCCATCAGCAAGTCATCTCCTCCTGATTAAAAAGACCAAATAATAAAGATGTGTAAATATCCTAAAAAGATTTCCTCCCTAAAGAAACTGGTAGGCCCGTAAGTGCACCCCCCCCCCCAAAATGGTAAAGGAAATAAAAATAGGTAACTGTCAGGATCATCAAAGTTGAGAACAAAGGGAAGTGAATTTTCCCAGTATGGATTTGCCTCCCTGGCACGGGAAGTCTGCCCCAGGGATGATGGAAGGTACTGATTCCTCTCCATTTCCATCTCCACGCAAGGAACTTAGCATTAATAGTTTCCCGCAAACAGCTGCTTGAGGAAACATGACCACAAGCAGTTAGATGGTAGAAGCCTAGCCGGCTGGCCCTGCCTCTGCAGCTTGCTGTGCACGACATACCCACACAGAGCCCACAACGGGGTCCCATGGAGCAACACAATCAAGAAAATGAGAGGACAGGCAATGGTGGAGTCAACTTCTCCATGCTTTCTCCCTGTCTTGTCATGACATACAGACATGAGATCTCAATAGAAGCCCCCCCAAAAATGAAGTGAATTATGCTCATCTTATACCAAGCGAAACACTGCAGGGTTCTTTTTTTCACACTTTACAGTTTACGTCTCAATCTAAAACCTGCCCTGGTCAAGATTTCGAGCCTTGTTGCTGAAAATGAGGCCTGATTTTACTCTGGGCTTTACAGAATTGGCTTTGGGGTCCAAGTGAAGTCACCGCAGAGGTGAAGTCTCAGGTCTTCAAAAAGGTACATTTCCATATAAAGCAAAGTAGTGCCCACTTATGAGGTACTCATACCCCCAGGCTCTTAGAAAACAGAAAAGTCAAGATGCCCTCATGAGCAATTCAGCGTCATTGAATTTCTCCTGGCACGCTCTGTCCTGTCTGTAAATATTACGAAATCCAATTCTAGGTGGCTTCTGGAACAAGGCAAGCGGTCAGGATTTATTTAGGCCAACATCTGGAAGCAGGCGTGCTCCACGCAGTTCTAGTTCTGTCTTGCCCCCTCCTCTCCCAGCCTAAGAACCTGCACAACACAGTAACATTGCCTTAAGATGGCATCATGGAAATGGACAATGGCTGGCAGCGATCACCTCCCGAACTTGCCAGACTTGGCTATTTTTTTAGGGTGGAAAGCATCTAATGGCCATGAATACTTCATTTAGGGCTTTTTTTTTTTCTAATGCATCACAAGAAGTTCACTCTTCAGCACTGGACTCTGCCAAGGATCCCATCTCAACCTTCCAACCCACTTCTAGAGGAGTTTCATCCAAATATTTCATTAAGCCTTCCCCCACATGCTCCGTGTTTGCAGAGCACTTGGCAATGACTTTGCACCCTTCTCCCAGGTCACCACCTAGAGAGAGGAGATTGCGCTTTCACTATCAACACTTACTTTGTAGAGAGAGACCCTCAAGACCCTAGAGAGGTTTACAGCTACTTGCCAAGACTGTTACAGAGTCCTAAATCTTGTACAAGGCTAGACTTCCAGACCTCCACCCCAGGGTGCATCCCACACAGACACAGAAGGGGCAGCTGACATCCCTGAGGAGGGGACCAGTGACTGAGACGTCTCCCCTTTTGGTTGGTGTTAGTTCTTGAGTTTCCCCTGGAGTTACTGCTTGCAAGACTTTCTTATACAGATAAAGACCAACTCTGCAGTGTTTTAAGGTGTCCTGATCAGGAAGAAGTGACATATACATTGGCTAATATGTTGATAAATATGCATGAATCTGGACAACCCAGTATCACCCAGAAAAAGAACGAGACCCAGGTCGGGTAACTTTGGAGAAATAGGCTAAAAAGGAAAGGATAAAGAGCTGTCTAGGACCAAAACACATGAAATAATAAAGAGGGTAGTGATGGGGTGGGAGGAAAGGGACAAGGGCACTAGACACTTGGCTGGCTTGAAAGGGGGCAGGAGGAGCAGAGAATATGAAAATCAGACTTAGCCAAATTGACAAATCTGCCAGGGCCAGCATTGCCTTTACCCCTAGCATTACACACAGGGAGGAAACATCAGTGAATGGGTCCTGTGACTCGTTGGAAGGTAATGTCTTTGATACCCTGCCCTCATTGGCACCACTCCTAAGGGAACAATAAGCTCTCAAAGAGTTGTGAAGATTGGGTTGAATGTTGGTAGCAGCGAAGATCAGGGGAAACATGTAGGAAAGGGCCAGAAGTTTTCCAAGTGGAGAGGAATGGAATGGGCCAGATTTCCCAATGGGTGACCATGTGTGGGCCCATCTCCGGGGGTGGGGGGTAGGTGTGCCTGCACAGATCATGCTGTGGCCAAGCCTCTGTAAGTATCTCTCCAGGCCCATCTGGGAATCTCTGATTTTCCGGGGAAAGAGCATAGGAAGAAAAGCTGGCTATGAGAGATGGCCTTTTCCTGTTCTCCAAATGACAAATGTGTTCATCAATGTCATATCACCTCTTCCCATTTCTCATTCTCTCTCCTCACACCTCCACTAAACTCCTTCTAGGACTGCCAAGGTGAAACAGTTAAAAGATACAGTTTACTTCTCTGATAAAATATAACCATCGAGTGGTACATTGATAAATCTTACCTAAAAAAAAAAAATCTAAATATTCCAAGCTGTCTGGAGGAAACGCTCTATATACCAATACTCCTCACGTTTTAGCGTCACAACTTGCCATGGTTTCTGCTTTACTTCCTGGGTACCAAACCTTCACACTGTGGCCAGCTGCTTCAGCTTCTTTCAGGATGCACCCTGAAGGGAAACGGTGTACAGCTCTTGAACTTTTCTGACAACTTCTCCTGATCATCTTTCTTAGCATCAAAACTGAACTGTCCTGTGCTCCATTCCCGGAGGGTTTTGCTCAGGGCTGCCCATTCTGACACACTAACCCATGCCGAGAGGAAATGGTTGCCTTGCGGTGTGTTGAGATAACCCAGTGAGAGAAACCAATATATACAGGTGAAGCATGAATGCTATTATCAATATATATAGATAGATAGATGATAGATAGATAGATAGATAGATAGATAGATAGATAGATATAGATATAGATATAGATATAGATATAGATATCACCAATGCATTAGTCCTCACAGGGAACAAACCAACATTTTTTTGTAGGGACTGTGAGAACATTCCTCTAAATGAGTGGTTCTATTTGGGGGAACTTCAAGCCACAGGGTAAGTTGGCATTGGAGAGGGGAGGAGAGGGAGACAGCAGCTTTTGGCGCTCCTCCATTCATATTTCACAAGCCAGCTGCCCACTCCTGTGCCTGCTGTCCATCCTATGCTCAACCCATGTTTTGCTTCATTCATTTGAGTCGGGGAAAAAACTTAGTTTGCTCTGTAGTTAATAAACTGTTTGAGGGACACAAGAGCAATAATGTACAGTTAGTTCCCAACTACAGAAAACAGCACACCTAGGGCCAAATATCTATTAAAATCTTCTGCAGTTGGCAAAGAACCATTATTTAGGGACTCATTCCCCTAGACAGGGGCAGGATTGCTTTCATTCTGGGGAGTCGCCTCTGTCACCTTGCAGCTCTGTTATACGGGACAAGTTGTTAAGCCTCTCTGAGCCTCAGGCACTTAATGTACAAAATGAGGATAAACACACCCATCTCATCAGCTTGAGAGGATGAGATTTAATAGCTATATAATATCTGCAAACCATATAACTTGGGCTTCTCTTATAGTAAGCAAGGAAAAATAATAGCAACTTCAGCAAAAGCTATGGCCAGGCATTTTGAGAGTGGAAATAGTCAGCCTTCAAAAGGGGCTCAAAGGTAGCTGTGTAATATACCTATTAGTCAAGAGATGTAGAAACCATTTGGGTTTGAGAATTTCACAGTGCCCTTTGAGACAGCTGGCAAACCCGTGAAGTGTCTCAATCACAAGGACAGGAATTTCTGCCCTAGAGATAGATATTACCTGTCTTTGGCAGCTCCAGAGATAGAATTCAGGGCTTGCCCACCCCTGCGAGATTTCTCCCTCCCACCAAGCCAAGGGCATACCCATTCCCTGTCCTTTTCCTGACCTCACCCTTTTCCATCACCACCCCCCCAACACACACACACCATCACTCCCCTCCCGGCTGTGAGAGCCTGCGAGAGCCTGCCTAATCTCAACTCAGGGAGTGCTCTTTGCTTTTAAAATGCCTTGCCCAGCTTAATCAGTAACCACGAGCCCTCCAGTGCCAGCTAGTCTCCTGCCCTGACATGAGTTCCTGCTCCTGCCAGCCAGCAGATGTGACTTTTTCAGGAGGATTCAATTCCCAGCCTTCACCCTTCTGCCGATGACAGCCTCCGTCTCTGAAGGTTACCTGTCACCGGCATTCTTGCTCATGAATGCAAAGTAAAGTGGGTGCCTGCCCTGACCTTGAAGAAGCACATCGTTCTGTATAGGATTCCTAAAAAAGAACATTTGACATTTGCCATCTGACTTGTGTCAGGACAGAGAAGAGAAAGCCCCAAATGGCTGGGTACCCTCTCAGGTTCAGGGATGTGGCTTGTGAATGGCACTTGTCAACTAAACCTTACAATGATATTCTGCAAGCATGATGTGGAGAAAATGTTAATGAAATCCTGCCTAACTGCAGGAACACATTTGAATAGAATCAAAGTCATATGTGGGATTCTTTTCTCATATACTAAGTCTTCTCTGCATATGTTAACCTTTCGCCAGCTTTAAAAAAGCACAAAACTAAGATGATTCATTCATTCAATCATTCTTTGTTTTGTTTGTTTGTTTGATAAATTGGACATGCTGCATTCAATCATTCTTCAAACATTTATTGTGTACCCATTATGTACCAGACCCTGGTAGGATAAAAAACTGAATGAGGCATAGATTATTTTAGGCAAATACTCTATTATTTAACATTTTATGCTAAGAACCTAACTTCTCAGTTTGTTAAAAACAAAACAAAGAGACTACAAGCATTTCTGGACATTGGCTTCATTTGGAAACAGACAAAAAGAAAGGAAGGGCTCTTAGAAAGAGCAATTACAAATAGAGTATTAAATTAGCATGGGCATGCTGCAGACTTGTGAACATTTTTCAAAAGAGGAAAAGCATGTTGGGTTATGGGAAAAAGACGAGCCGCTGCCAGAATGGGTAGGATGATCTTGGGCCATCTTTCAGAAGGAGAGTGCCCAGACTTGCCACTGTTTGTGAAATAGTCTTTCAAGCAAAAAGGGCCTGCAATGGCCAGCCGTCTTTGTCCATTCTCTGCTCCACTGTCTGACACCATTGATAGTGAACTCTGGCTGAGCCATGCTCCGTCGATAGCAGTGCAAGGCACCATTTAGCAGAAGCTTCCTGATGCAGAGCTTTTAGAGAATTCAAGGACTCACTCTGTCGTCATCATCATCAGGAGTGCACGTTTCCATTGCTGAGTCAAAAGAACTAAATTGGAGCTGGACCAGAAACAAATGGTGAGTCAAATGAAAGACTGTAACTGCACAGCATACCCCCTGCTGCTAAGACAGCCTGGGCATGGTGTGGAGTAACCTCTACAAAAGTTAAGGCTCACTCACTCATGCAACAAATGTTTATGGAACACCTCCCATGCATCAAGAACTGTCCTAGGTACTGGGGACAGAGCCCTGAACTAGACAGACAAAGCCCTATCTTCGTAAATTTTATATTGTAATGGAGAGTGACAATACATGAACAGTATAATTTAAATTATAATTGGGATGAATAAAAAAATTAAAAGATGAGTTGCAGAGTAAACTATCGTAGGCACTTGTATTGGTCTAGACTTTATTGCAAACAACAGAATCCATTCTAGCTACTTTAAGCACAAAAGGATTCTATACAGGGAACTCAGTGACTCATAAAATTGTTAAAAGGACTGGAGGAGTAGGCTCTAGAATGACCTCTCCAGAACAATCCCCAACCTCTGGACGATCTGTTAGAAGAAGCTGGTATATTAGGAAGGTGTTATGCCCCTGCTGACTGTAGAACCATTCCAGCCCCCAATGCAATTAAAGCAGCTGTTGCTGCTGCGGTAGCAGCAGCTGAATCAGGAAGCTGCCTTTTGCTGCTTCATGTTGCAGCCATAGCTAGAAATGCTTTTTCCAGAATCACAGCACTCCAGCCACCATCCATGCCAGCAAAATGATGCTCGGTGCCATCAAAAAGGAGACCCTGTGAACCACAAAATGGATGCCCTGTATTTTGTTCACACAGATTAAATCATTTCTAGGATCCAAGCTCCAAGAAGACCTAGGAAATGTGAATTTTAGTTTTGTATTCTCAGCATAGGGAAAGAGAGTTTGAATGGATGGTAAGCTACCCATTCCATAGTAACTTTCACACCAGGTTGGGAGTGTAATCAGGGAATGCCACTGGGGGAAGTGACATTTAAGCTAAGATCATGTAAGAAGTGAAGGAGATACTCTCCAAGCACAGAAAAGAAATGAAGGTAACAATTGCAGACATAGCAATGGAAGGCCATAGAGAACTTGGAGGAATTGGCAGAATCTACATCAACAAGGGCTTAGAAGATGGTAGTTAGGAGTTGGATTTTATTCAGAATACTGGGAAATCAGAGACAGTTTTATGAAGGGGACTGTCATACTCTGATTTGCATTTTTAAAAGAAAATTCTGGCCCCAAAGTGAGGAATACATCATAGACAAGCAAGGGTTGAGCTGGGGTTGAGCCAAGGAGACAAGACTAAAAATTCTTGAGGATTTGAGGTGGCAGTGGCCTGGGCTAGGATGCTGACTTCAGAGATGAACTTGACACACTCTGTGTTCTGTAAAGAAACCCATAGGATTTCAGAATGAATTAGATGCAAGGAATAACAAAAAGGGAAACATTAAGGATTGCTCCTATATATCTAATCTAAACAAAGGGTGGATGATATTCCTTTTTCTGGATTGAAGAACAATGGGGAGAAAATGTCTACAACTCACCAAAACAACTCACAAAGTCCTTGATGTTAAAAAAAAAAAATCAGTCATGTAGACAATTTGGAAGTAGGTACAACCAGAAGTCCTCATATTTTGCTGTCCCAATTAGCCATTAATTCCATTCTTCAAAGTATTCAGAGTATTTTTAAGGTTCTGGAGTAGCAAGTATCCAGCTCTACAGATGAAAGATTCTGACATAGGTGGGATCATACTTAGACTGGGATAAACGTTTACAGGCTAAAAAAACATGAGGGGCAGTGTAGAATAGTTTAGAGAGTTGCCGTATAATCCCTGTGAGCAAGAAAAGTCATAAGATGCAGAGTCGTTTGAAGGTGAAAGGCTGAGCTCTAAAAAACATATGACTGTAGGACTGTAGCAAGTCAAAGTCCCAAGTTGCCATTTTGGCAGGGCAAAATAATCCTTAGGCCATCTACTCCCCCTGCCCCTCCACTCCTCAACTCTCTCTGTTCACTTCCACCATCAAAACACTTTCTAAAATTAGAATAGGATAGGATGCTTCTTGGATTTTATGAATAATAGTTAAATGATAAAACAATGTCAAAAGCAAAATTATAGATTATTCTGTCTTTATGAATACATTTACTATTAGTGATCAGTCTGGTAGTTACCCGGAAGAACAAACTCAGAAAAACCTCTGCCCTAGACTACGCTATAATCTCTTCAACAAAAAATAAACAAGTAAGAATTTAAAAGTCTAAGCAAGAGACAGAAAAAGAGGCCATGCCTGTGTCCTGCTTCTTTTAAGCAATCAGAGCTCTTAGAATAGCTCTGTTGCTGGGGCAGAAGCAAATAATCTTTTGCTCTCCCTAAGCATTAAATCTTCCACATGTCTCTAGCATTCTCCGTGGGCATACTGGTGCCAAAGCACAGAAAGATTTAATTTCATGTTGCTAGGTTTTTGCTTTTCTGTGGTTAATAAAGAGGTAGGTGCAGTTAACTGGGCCATTAGAAAAAAGTGGGGGGGAGAGTAAAAATTGTATATTTGACCAACTTCAAAATTTGCTAAACCACAAGATATGACAACTCATAACTTGTTCCAAGCGCCCATATCTCACTCACTTTCAAGGGTAGTGTTCCTGAAGGCATTTCACATTTACAAATGCAATTATTTTGCCAATCTAGAGCACTCTGAGCTTTGCATAGAAGAATTTTTGAGCCCTTCACCTACCCCTTCAAAAATAAAAGATTTAAATATGTAATATAGTAAGCCCAAGAGTAAAGTTGCTAGCTATCAAACTGATGAGTTGTGGGTGATGGAGATGTATACCCAGTGCTCTCAACAATTAAAGGTAACTCAGTGTAATCTATCACCTGATAAAGGGAAATTGCTCTGTGTAAAAAGAAAAATTAATTCTTTTAAAGGATTGTATTTAATAAAATAATTGGTTAGTAACTAAATGGTTGACTGAATTTGGTCAGTTTCCTAATTTTGGAGCCATCAATTTGGGCTCAGTTTTCATCTTTACTTCAATCTTTGGCTGTGTTGAGATTTTTCTTGAGTGCTTATACCAAAGGGTAGGGAGGAAAAAGCAGAAGGGGCATGAGCCACTGTTTGTCATTTTTGTCACCTAATAGAAAAATGGATTCATGTATAACTTTTCTTTAGAATCTCTTGG
This sequence comes from Ailuropoda melanoleuca, assembly GCF_002007445.2. NCBI lineage: Eukaryota > Metazoa > Chordata > Mammalia > Carnivora > Ursidae > Ailuropoda > Ailuropoda melanoleuca. The sequence continues at coordinate 46,846,357 of NC_048220.1, forward strand.
TTCTGAGCAGATGGCAGATATTTAATACATGTCTCTTGAATATGTAAATGAATCATGGTACCCATCTGGTACAGGCAAATTCTACACTGGGGATTGTGGTTGCCTCTGTAACATACATTGCACTTTTCTCTTATTGAGAAAAAGCGATGGTGTCTGAGGGAATGACCTCATTTAAAGAGCTGGACCTGGTTGATTATGTGTAATCTCAACCCATTTTGCTGAGATTGTCTAAGAAACGGTCATGTGACCTTTGATTCTGGCCAGTGAGAAAGAAAAGAGGTTTCTGGGAATGCTTTTCTTGGTTCTGAAGAGAGAGCAACAAGAAGCCAGTTTTCTCTTCCTCACTGTAAGGGAATAAGGAGGCTTGTAGCCCCAAATGGCAGCCATTTTGTGGCACAAGAAAAACCAACCTGAGAATGAAGCCAAAGCTTAAAACAGCAGAATGAAGAGACAGAGAGGACTGGCCCTTCAATGATATTTTGTGACTTGGTGAATCAAACATAAAGCCCACTCTACTTCAGAACTGAGTACTGTAAGACTTAATATCCCTATTGTTTAAGCCAGTTTGAATTTAGTATTCTATTTCTTGCAAATGTATTTGAATGATGTGAAGACTGACACCATTTGCAAAAAGAGATGTTTTTTAGGTATCTAATAATTTCAAATATCCAGTTTACCTCTCTTTGAAATGGATACCATTAATAAACTTTATATTACTTAAACGTCCTTAACAGTCCCTTCTCACTAAAAGCTGATTTTAAGAATTTAAAATCTAAAAATGCAATAGGAAATCAGGGCTGATAGCATATAGCTCCCCTAGAAATCATGCTTTCATTTACATAAATGTTTGACAGCAAATCTTTAAGTGCAGGTTTTGGTTCTTGTAGTTTGGTTATATTTAGGTGAGTATTTTTCTTTTATACTTTATTTATTCTTGGGAATCTCTAATCCAAATCCATACAGAAGTAACTTAAGCCAGGTTGTAAAATGGAGAGGAAAGCCCCACCGACCATGCCCACCTACTCTATAATTAATCAACCCTTCTTCCATGCATCCAAGGAAACACCCATTTTCTAACTGGGTGTTGGGTATGAAACCTGACTGTCCATTGCAGGCTATCACAGCCACTAAGGGACTCAGATCTTGCCCCTGACATTTATTAGCTGTGTGCTTTTGGGTAAAATATTTAACCTCTATACACCTCCATTTATCCTTACGTAAGTGAAGATAACAGTTGTCTTTACCTCACACTATCATTATGTGGATTATAAATGATAATGCATGTGAAACACTAGGCATAGTGCCTAGCATGTAGAAATGTTATTAATATTCACTTTCTGGTGCAAGTGATCAATGGGTTTGACCTGGTGGGAAGATGTTGACATTTGAAAAGTACAGCTTGATAAACCAAATCATTACCTAAATTAAGTGGAGTTTAGGAGAGAGCTATTTGGGGACAACAGTCATAGTGGGATATTCTCCCTCTTAATATTTATTTCCTAGCTCCCTCATGTGAAATTAGTCTGGATTCCTCTCTGCTCCTCCATCACCATAACACTTAAGAACTAACTCTGATTCCTTCGCATGGAGCTCAGTGAAATGATGAGAAACGAACACAGCAGGATGATAGGATCATGGCTTGGTATGGAATACTCAAAATTATCTTTTTTTTAAAATCTAGAATATAATAAATAAATAAATAAATAAATAAATAAATAAATAAAAGGGAGGGAAGGAGAAAAAAAAATCGCTATAGCCTGTTTATACCGATTCCATTCTAAGAAAGTCAAGAAAGTGCTTGAAGGGTGCAGTAGAAAGTATACTGTCAGGGCGGGAGAGCTCTACCTCCACCAACTGAGTTTGGGCTTGAGCAATCAGAGCATCTCACTGGAGGTCAACATCTTCACCTGGGAAATGAAGGGTTTTGGACATAAATAGGGTTTTACACCATGTGCTTCCTAGAGCCTTATTAGGGGCTGTCAGGGGAGAGAGCAAGAAGCAGGAGCACCAATGACTGGTCATTGCCGTCCTCCCACTTGCTTTAACCACAGCAGTGTCATGACCATCTATTTCATCTACTCTTTTACAATAAAAACTCTGAACACACACACACACAAAAGCTTAGCCAGGTGGTCGCTAAGGTCTCTTCCAACCCTAGCTTTCTAGGTTTTCCCTCCACATGGCTCTGATCACCAACGTTCCCAGCACAGCTTAGTCTTTCTGTTTCCATTGAACCCACGAGGGAATAGGATTAGTTTTGCTGCTTCCATAGGCTTTGTCTACCAAGAAAGCCTGAAATACCACAGCTGCGCTCCTCTTGATGACGATGCCTAGAGCAGTGATTAATGAGCCCACAGAGATGCTAGGAAGCAGGAGGCATCACAGGAACAGCAGGAAGCCCGATCGTCAAGGCAGAAACTTAGGAGGTCTCAGACTAGATATGATGCAAGTTGCTGGATCTCTTCAGAAGTTCCTGAGCACAGCTTCTTCCTGAACCACATTCTTTCCCCGATCCCACCCTCACTATCCCCAGTAAAGGAAGACCAAAGATACCCCATCTGATTTCTCTCAGCACATTTGATTTATTCATGTTCCCTTAGGTGTTCTCTTTCAGAGCCCCTGCAGAGTCCGAGATGGAGCCCATCCAGCTAGGTACCATGGTCTGTGAAAGTGGGGTTTGCAGCGTTCATCTTTATCAAGTGACAATAATAGATTTTTCCTTAGTCCATTTAAATGCCTTAATTTTCTAATTCAATCTTGATGTAATTCAAACATACCAAAAAGTAGAGAAAATTTAAAACACAACAAAAATTCATGTATCCACTGCTCAGTTTTCTCAAAGCTTAAATTTTGCCTTCTATCTTTAGGGCTTCAGGGTCTCTAAAGGGAAAAACATTAAGACAGATACGATAACAGACCCCTCCTCAATCCCATTCTTCTTCCTACACTCCCCTCTGCAGAAAGAATATTATCTTTAATTTGGTGTTTCTCACTTTCACTCACATTTTCATAATATTTTATAATATATTATGTAATATATATAATTTATATATTTAAAGATATATGCAAAATGTAGTCATATTACGTATATGAAATGCATAAATGCAAAATGTATATATTCATAAACAATGTATTACAGTATACCATAAATATTCGGCAGCTGTTTTTCTTTTTAATTTTTGGCTTAAGATTTTACTTTTTAGGTCCATCCACACTGAAACATGTGGGTCTAGATCACCTTAACTTCAGTATAATATGTCCTTATATGAATCTACTTCAACTTATCCATTCTCTAGTGAGTGGAAATTAAGGCTGTTTCCAATTTCCATCCATTACAAATGATACTAAATTGAACATTCATATCCACATGTGAAAAAATTTCTCTAGGGTGGTAGAGAATTCCTTGGGTGAAAATTAAGTTCATTTTAAATTTCATTTGATGTTACCAAATTGCTTTCCAAAGTGGCTATTCCAATGTACACTCCCACTTCACAAACCCACTAGCTGAGTATGAATATTTCCTTGTCCCAAATCCTCACCAACACTGAAATTTGCAGACTTATCAGTTTTTACAAACCTAATGGGCATGAAAAACCATTTCATCATTGTTTTAACTAACTTCTCCAGGGTCTCTAGGAAGAGTAAGAAACTTTTCAAACATATATTAGCCATTCATGTTTAGCTTCTCATAATTGCCTGTTCTTACCCTTTGCCTACTTATATGTTCACTTGTATTTTTCTTATTGTTTTCTGGGAGCTCTTTAAGTATTCCAGATATTATTCCTCTATCCGTCACATATATTGTAAATAACTCATTTCATATTTGTGATCTGACATTTAGTTACATTCTCTGTTTACAAAACCTTTCAAGGAGTCAAAGTTATCAGTATTTTCCTTTATAACATGTAGTTTTCATGCCTTTTTAAAGAAATCCTTCCCTGCCTCAAAGTCATTGAAGTATTCCTGTGTATTTTGTTGTAAAAGTTTTAAAGTTTTATAATTTATACATATCCAAACTACTTGGAATCAAACTTGTATACATAGAATGAGACATAAATACAGCTTCCTTTTCCCATAGAAATAATCAATTGTACCATTTATTTAAAAATCTGTTGTTTTCCCACTACTTTACAGTGCTACAACTGTTGTATATTAAGTAATTATTCAAACAAGTGTCAAATCTCTATTAGATTGCACTGGTCTATCTATATATTCCTATGGTACTGCCATCTATTTTAATTATTTTAGCACTTACTAAGTCTTGATATCCAGTAAGGCAAGTCTTCCTGTCCTTGTTCTACTTTTAAAATTGTTTGGACTATTCTTGGCCATTTGTTTTTCCATATAAGTCTCAGGATAAGATTGTCAAATATTTAAAAAAGCTGTTGGGATTTTGAATTTTATATTAATTTACAGAGCACTAACATCTTTAAAATACTGAATCTTTCCATCCAAAGACATACTATATCTACTTAACTTAAGTCTACTTTTTTTAGATTTTATTTATTTATTTTAAAGAGGAAGATGATGAGAAGGGGGGGGGCAGACGAAGAGAGAGAGAATCCTCAAGTAGACTCCCTGCTGAGCACAGAGGGCTTAATCCACGCAGGCCTCAATCCCAGGACCCTGAGATCATGACCTGAGCTGAAACCAAGAGTAGGGCACTTAACTGACTGAGGCACCCAGATGTCCCTAGAAAAATTTACTAAATTTTTCTACTTTTTTTCTTAAACTGGCTTGAATATTTGTTAACTTTATTCCCAGACATCTTAAAAGTTTTTCTTACTTTTTAAAAAGGTATGGTTTCTTGAGAAGGTTAAGATGGCGGAGGAGTAGGGGACCCCTTTTTCAGCCGGTCTCCTGAGTCGAGTTGGATAGGTACCAGACCAGCCTGAACATCCATGGAATCAGCCTGAGATGCAGGAAGATACATCTGGATCTCTACAAATGAACATCTACAGCGCTGAGTATTGAGGTACAAAGCGGGGAGCTGTGAAACCGCGCACAGATATCGGAAGATAAACTGAAGGGGGAGAGAGCTGCCACGTTCAGGCGCCAGGAAACGGTAGCCACCTGCACAGGGGAGCAGGTGGACTCGCAGACCAGCACCCGCGAGAGAGCAGACTGAGACCGTGAGACTGGAAACATGCACCACCAGACTGAAACGGAGCTCTGGTGCACTCACTGGAACCAGACTGAGACCGGGAGCTCTGGGAGCACACGGGGGCGGCTGGTGGCATTAGAAACACAAAGGACTAAGACGCGCCGGCCCTGGAAGTAAGGGCTGGGACGCCGGGTGTGGGGCGCACATCCCAGGACGCTGCAGGATTGAACAACACCAACAGTAACAGAGTTAAAGTGGCCAGAACATCAGTGGAGAACCATCCATGATCCCTCTGTTCTGAGACAGAGGCTGAGATTCGGCCACTGCTGCTCTGACTCTCAGAAGAGGCACAGCAAACCGCCAGGGAAAGCCGCCAGAGAACAAAAGCCTGGAAATACCGGCTTACAGTGTGCCCATCCCCATCCCCACTCGCAGGGGACATGGAGACCCTATCCAAACAGGGTTGCCTGAGTATCAGCGCAGCAGACCCCTCCCCCAGAAGGCAGCCTGAAAAATCAAGAAGCCCACATCCCTAAGATCCCTATAAAACAAGGGCGCACGGCCTGGGTCCCGGTCAATAATTTGGGCTCTGGACAACACCGCAACCTCTCCTCATCAGAATGACGAGAAGGAGAAATCCTCCCCAGCAAAGAAAAGACAATGAGTCTGTGGCCTCTGCCACAGAACTAATGGATATGGATATAACCAAAATTATCAGAAATGGAATTCAGAGTAACAATGGTCAAGATGATGTGTACACTTGAAAAAAGTATTAACGAAAATGTTAATGAGAATATAGAATCTCTAAGGGCGGAAATGAGAGCGAATCTGGCAGAAATTAAAAATTCAATGAGCCAAATGCAGTCAAAACTAGTGGCTCTGATGGCCAGGGTGAATGAGGCAGAAGAACGTATCAGCGAATTAGAGGATGGGTTAGTAGAAGAGAAAACTAAAATAGAATCTGGACTTAAAAAAATCCACGTGAAAGAATGTAGTTTACGGGAGATTACTGACTCAATGAAACGTTCCAATGCCAGAATCATTGGCATCCCTGGGCGGGGGGAGAAAAACAGAGGTCTAGAAGAGATATTTGAACAAACTGTAGCTGAAAACATCCCTAATCTAGCAAGGG
>NC_048220.1:46852692-46853255 GCF_002007445.2 Ailuropoda melanoleuca
TTTGACCAAGATTAGAGCAGAAATCAATGAATTAGAAACCAGAAGTACAGTAGAGCAGATCAACAGGACTAAAAGCGGGTTCTTTGAGAGAATCCATAAAATTGACAAACCGCTAGCAAGACTTACCCAAAAGAATAGCGAAAGGACCCAAATTAATAAAATTATGAATGAAAAAGGAGAGGTCACGACCAACACCAACGAAATTGGAAGGATTATTAGAAACTTTTATCAACANAGACCAGAACCACAGTAGAGCAGATCAACAGGACTAGAAGCTGGTTCTTTGAGAGAATCCATAAAATTGATAGACCACTGGCAAAACTTGTCCAAAAACAAAGAGAAAGGACTGAGATTATTAAAATTATGACTGAAAAGGGAGAGGTCACGACCAGCACCATTGAAATTGCAAGGATTATTAGAAACTTTTATCAACATCTATATGCCAATAAATTAAGCAATCTGGGAGAGATGGAGGCCCTCCTGGAAACCTATAAACTACCAAGACTGAAACAGGAAGAAATTGATTTTTTAAACAGGCCAATTAATTATGAAGAGATTGAGTC